>NW_019386273.1:20993-36940 GCF_000671375.1 Centruroides sculpturatus | reverse complement strand
CCCGAAAATAAGACAGTGTCTTATATTAATTTTTGCTCTGAAAAAGGCGCTAGGTCTTATTTTCAGGGAATGTCTTATTTTTTCCAGGAAGAAGAATTCATATTTATTATTGAACAAAAAAATTCCCCAAGTCGAACTTAGACGAGAGTGACATATATCCGGTGTGTCGAACTGTCGCCTTTTTATAGCGTCAACATCGGACTCGATGACCAATTAGTGCTTACTGAACCGTAGCACTATGCAAATGTCATGTGGCGTGATTCCCGGCCGACCAATTAGTCATCACCAGCCGTAACGTTATGCTAATCTGTGATTCCCAAGCCATAGTCTTATGCAAATCATGCCGTGTGGCGTAATTGTCTGCTGACCAATCAGTGGCTGTACTTTCAAAAAGCCAACGGCCATTTTCAACCATCTGTCGATGACCGTTACGACTAAAAAACTTCGCTAGGTCTTACTTTCAGGGGGAGGTCTTATATTTCACAATTCAGCAAAATCTGTGCTAGGTCTTATTTTCTGCAAATGTCTTATTTTCAGGGAAACACGGTATGTGTCCCAATCATTATTAGGGTCATAGGAATTGCCATTGATGGTTTGTGAATTCATTGTAAATTGATATCAGCAGAAAGGAACAAAATAATGTACTTACAAAAATAGCCATATGGTGAAGGAAAAATGAGTTTGTTTCTTCTTCTTCAAAGAGTTGAAAATTGAATTAGTAGTAGAATGATATCAGAAATTAAAATAATTTTATCCTTCTTGCAATCTGGAATGTATTCATAAGATGTGAGTGGATTGGGAAATAACATATGGACTCAATGGTAGCAACTGAAAGAATGTACTATAATTCCATGTCAATAAACAATACAAAAGGGTATGACAAGATTGACAATTAGGGGCAGCACCATCAGTGCTGATTAGAACATAGCAACTGCAAGCAAAGAAATGTGATATGCATGGCTACATGGAATGCAGCTACACTGGGCATAAAAATGCTCACAACTAGTGAATGCAACAGAAAATGAAAAACTTTTGTGCATGTTTTGTAAACTACCTTCATATTACTTACTGAAAATGGAAAATCTCACAATTTCAATAATAATGTTTGTCTGGAAAAGGATCTAGATATGAACTTATCATCAAACAAATGGAAAATGGGATAGACATTTTTAAGGAAACTGAAGTTAAAAAATTCTGAGCAACTTGCAAGTAAATTTTTCAAACATATCATTGAAAACCACATGATTCAGTAAGAGTATATTCATATTTGTAAGATCCTGGTTTGCACATCAATGAATGAGCTTTTTTACATAAACTACATGGATATATACATTAGCTAGTTATTTTCTACTAAAAATATGCACTTACTTGTTTAAATTGTTTATTAAAAATAAATTTAAAGTTTGTTTCTGAAACTTGAATAAATTATTATTTATAGTTTGTAACTTAACAAATTAAATTTGTAATTTTATTATTCTTTACTGTCTGCCTGTTTTATTAGCTATGAAAAGAGAATATACTTAGATAAAAACAATAAGAAACCAGAGAAGTGACATTAAAAGATGAATGTTCATCATTACATACAGTTGTATGTAATGGTGAACAATCATTAGTTATTATTAACTGGCAGTTAATAATAACTAGTGATTTTTGAATTTATTGTATTGCTTAAAATATCAAATTGTTCTTGTTACATTCCTAAATGTAAAATGCTTTGTTAAATATACATTTAAACACCATTTCCAAAAATAAATTTTCAAAAAATATTTATTTTCTGTTAAAAATGAGCATTATATGAATAAGGGTTGAATTATAAACTCTGAAACATAACCATATCCATAAATGTTTGCTACACTGGATATCTATAGCAATAGTTATAAACTACCATAAGGCCTTTTCCATATCCGTAAAGAAACAAACTTTTTTATAATTTACAAAGCAGTGCATCATGAGCATGTGCAAAATCATTGGCTGAGTTGCCATATCTAATACTATAATTATTTATTCATTTTATCATTTCTCTATTTTTTATGACCAAAGTAACTCTTATCTTAAAATTTTATATCATTCAAAAACAACATTGTCGGGTCAAAAGTTACATTTCAACCAATTTGTCAAAGTTGAGTGGGTTGCTTCCGGCACAACTTCCAATTGTATATTGATTGATGGTGATTTAGCACATGTGCAGTTGGTCAATTCTCTATATCCCTACTGTAAAAGTTTGATCGATCCAAACTTTTCTTATGGAATATGGTACAGATACTGAGTTCATAACTCGACCCTAAGGCATGCTTCCACAGAACCATATGATTTACAAATGTTTTGCAAAATTTTGAGTTTCAAGAAAATTGAAGTTAAAAAAATTCTGAATGTGTTTGGGAAGCAGACATTGTTCCTCTGTTCAATAAAGGTTATACTAAAGGATCTACAAAAACAATATTACTGAAACCTCTGATGATCACGTTATGACCACATCTTATCAGCTCAATCAAAAATCAGGCAACTAGGATTTTCCACTTTCAGTAAGTCCATTCAGTCTACAAATGTACACACAATAATTTTTCCATTATTATAACAATAAAAAACATTTCCTTGTAACTAACAAACTATTTAAATGTTGGTTGTTCTCAGATGCGTAGCTACCATGGAGTAGTTGGAGCAAACTGCTCCAGGTGCACGAATCATGAGGGCACCAAGTTAGAAAGGGCAAAATAAAAACTTGCAAAAATATTTGTAAAATATTTTTGGATTTAATAATTAATCGAATATCTATTAGATTTGAATCCATTCAACAATTTTGTACACTTTTTAAGTGATTATCACCTGCATATCTTGTCACATCACCTGATAAAAATATTCCAGGTCAGAATTGTTACAAATCCCTCTGATATTTAGCCTAGTTTTGGACCTCAACTGCTTTGATTTAAAATGTGTTTTTACAATCAGGTAAAAGGTATAAATGAAGTTGCCAAACTACTTTTAATTCACACCGCAGCCTCAAGTAGGTTCTCTGACATTACTGCAGCATGCCTCACTTTTTTAAGTTTACAGGCAATGACAGCAACAGCAGAACAAACTTTTTCAAAACTAACATTAACCAAGACTTATTTAAGAAGTAGCATGTCACAACTCCATCTTCTCTAGCTACTATATCAATTGAAAAAACAATAGCTTGTCAACTTGATCTGGAGAATGTGATTGTTTTCTCTCTTTTTTGTTTGCAAATCTGTCAACAATCTTGAAGTGTTTTATGTATTATTATGTATTTGTTAAAAAACTAAACTTGCATACATTTTGTCAATACAGTTTATATACTATATAGTAAATATTATTAGGTATTCTGCACTTAATAAAACAAAATATACATGGGTAGGCTGAAAAGTAATGCACACATGCTTGTAGAACACAAACAAAAACAAATAGCAAGATAGGGCAAAAAGTACAATAAAGTACAATTCTTAAGCTTCAAAATCATATATTTATTTTTCAACATAGTCACCATTAAGGCTAACACATTTCTCCCAACGTGTAACAAGTTTTTTCATTCTGTCACTGAAAAATTCTTCCGACTTCTTGAATCCAGGACTTGACAGCTGCCTTCACCTCATTGTCCGAGGTGTAATGATCACCCTTGATTTCTCTCTTGAGTAGAGGAAAAAAAATAAAAATCGCAAGGTGCAAGATCAGGGGAATAAGGAGGGTGTGGAATTGGTTCAAACTTCAGGTTTCACAGAGCCTCTCTAGTTGTGCACGAGGTGAGTGGACGAGCGTTGTCATGTTGCAAGATTATTGGTGCCAGGCTGCCTCTAACATGGCAAACTCAACATCAAAGGTGTTTTAGTCTGTATGTACTGAGAAGAATTGCACATTGCAACGAGACGCAACAGTAATCGTCTGTGGCAGTGATTGGACGTCCACTGCGTGTTTCATTAACAATTATGGCTTTTCCAGGCTCGCAATCACACAATTTTATTATATCAACAGTATCATCACTACAAACAGCCTTTAAACGACAATGAATCTCAGTAGGAGTCTCTTTTTCAGCAGTTAAAAATTCAATAACAGCATGCTGTTTAACTTGCGTTGACATAGCACTAGAACACGTCTCCATATTTCCGCTTCTCAAAATATACTGACTGAACGTAAAAAACCTCAAACCGCACATGCACATAGAGGGGGAATGTTACTTCCATGTGCCACCTGGCACACTTCTGAAAATCATTTAGTTTGTACTCTATAAGCATGTGTGCATTACTTTTCAGCCTACCCTTGTAATTCTTTATTATTATTTATATTTATTAAATTTTGTATCTCATTGTTGAAATGCCTTGAATCTCAAATTGTTATTAAGTAAGGTTTTAAATCAAAATAATTAGATATATGTTTAAAGTAAATGTACAAAATAAATTTTGAGAGACCTCTTCTGAGGAACAAAGGGGTGCACCAATTCTAGTTGCTCCAGCGCATTGAATATATAGCTACGCCACTGGTTGTTCTAATATTAGTTTATTTGATTTCTCAGAATGCAATGCATCTTAAGATTGGATTAATATTTTTAGAATCTTTAATTTTAAGTACAACGTTTTTCTGATTCTTATAACTTTATTTAAATTTTATTTTTATATATATAATTTCACAAAGTTCAACTTTTTTAAGTACTGATTTGAAGGAAAAATAATAGGTTTGAATTATCCAATAATTCAAACTAAAAATTTTCAAATCAGCAAATTTGACAGTGTTATGAAAAAGGAAACAGTTAAGTAATTATTCACCCTAAGAATTTTTTGTTTTTTCTCCCTCCCACCAATTATGGTATTGGTATTACTTTGTTAGTGCTTTCAGAGATATTGTAATAACCATAATACAGGCAACATAAAACACATTTCAAATGAATAAA
This sequence comes from Centruroides sculpturatus, assembly GCF_000671375.1. Lineage (NCBI taxonomy): Eukaryota > Metazoa > Arthropoda > Arachnida > Scorpiones > Buthidae > Centruroides > Centruroides sculpturatus. The sequence goes on along the minus strand of NW_019386273.1, from coordinate 32,043 downwards.
TTTAAAATATAAACATTCTGAATAATTAATTTACATAAATTTTTTGAGTTCTTAACTTATTATAAATTATCATTATAAATTTTGATAATTCAAAAGCATTTTAAATTTCTAAAGAACATTTTATTAAAGTTTATTTTTCAATTTTGACTTATCCTAATAAAATATTGTCTGGCATATGAATGCAATTAGAAAGAATTCATGTTAATGCTTTTTTATATTTATAAAAAAGCATTAATATGAATTCTGATTTTGTTTATGGAATAATTCTGTATTTCTAGTTAAATTTTATTTTTATATATTTTTATCTTACAAATATCAAAATTTGTAGATAAAGATGAAAATTACAAGTATTTTTACATTAAATTATTTGAAAAATTTATTCTAAATGAAAACACTTTTAATGTTGATATATTCTGTAACCTTTATTTTTTTCTATGTACACAATTGTTAGATAAAAACACTGCTTCTATTTTTAGTAAGATATTAATAAAAATGAATAAACAATATCATCATTATTAAGCTTACATCATTAATTGTAAAATATTCAGTAAAAAAAGTTAAGGTATAAAATGCAAATTATAAAATTTGTAAATAATATTTACATAATGTAAACCATATGGTAATAATAAAAATATGAAATTTCAATAGGCAAAATTTCATATTTTAAGAAATCTTACTTAGTTTTGTAATATTAGTCAGAAATTTACCTTACATTACCTAAAACAAATTATAGATAATGAAATAATTGTGAAATATTACCTGAAATGGTAGAATAAGATTACCATCTCTATTATCATCAGCACCAGATATGTCGAAAGCAGTGTTTGTTCCAAATCCATGAGGAAAAGTCTTTCCGGTCGGCAATGACGTACTCCTCCGAAACTTGGACGGCGAGATCATCGTATGTTGCCCAACAGACGGTGTCGTCTTCTTCAGAGCGGAGAGAGGATTCAAATTTGGCACGGATCTCTTCTGATTAGCTAAATTGATGGCATTCCACGGCGAGAGGGCACTCTGAGGGTTGGCGGACCAAGTCGGCTGTTGGGGACTACTCCAATTCGTGTAGGTTTTAAACAAATTTGATTGCGGCTGTTGCCTCATCTGGGCAAAATTATGTGCACCAGTTATAGCCCTCCTGTGTTGAGATGGGGGAGGATTCTGCTGGGTCATAGTCATTTGATTCATAGTTAATTGGGGTATAGTAGTGCTAAAACCACCCGGCGTAATGTTCGTCGTCGACACGGGAAAATTCTGATACGAGAGCGTTCCATTTAGAGTAGAAACTCCTTGGATGAATGTATCCTCTGACCAAAAACTAGTCGACGTTGTAGTAATTGTAGTATTTTGTGCATCTGAAGTAGATGTTTCCTTCTTCTCCAATTGATGATTTACTGTGGTTTGCACTTCTTCGTCTTTAGGACCATAATCATCTACGTTTTCGTCCGTACTGTCATTATTCTGTTGATTTTGCTGCTTTGAACCGTTCTTATCGAGTAATAGATCGTCATCTTGCATTGTATTTTCTGTAGGATAATAAATATTGCTTGAATTCGTTTGGAAGTCTACTGGTGACAACGATCTAACGCTGGAAGTGAAGTTGTATTCCCCCATCAGATGTTTTTGCTTTTATAATGAGTACAGGGGATGATTGGATCGAACGTGACGTCGTCTGCACTGCAAAAGGTTGCGTCTCTCTGCACTGCACCAAACGAAAACAAACGACTCGGCTGTTATCAACTACCTCTGACGGCGATCTTTTCATTATCATCTCCAAATATTGTAAATTACGTGCATCGTTCTTCTTCAAAACACTAAAGTTAAAATGAATTAATACTTTCAATCGCATTTCTTGTCATAATATAAAATTACAGACACAAAAGAAGATATCTAAAATTTTAACTATGATAATGATTTATGTCGGCTCCCGGAGCCGGAATGCTATCAGTTGGAAGGCTGGATCTAATTTTCGCATTACATTATATTACGTGATTTATTTAAAGTATAATTTTATAATAATAGAATAGAGATGATGCTGTCAATACGGGATTTGCAATTTGTAGAGCACGATAATCATAAGCGAGCAGAGCACGTTTCATTAGTGCGTCAACGCAAATCTTAATCAAGAAAAAAAGAACGAATATTTATTAAATACTGAATCACTAACTATTTATTTGATGGATAAAAATAGTAAACTAAAACTGCGTTTTGTGCGACTAATGGTTTCAAATCCACTTTTTTGAGACGTTAGGATATGTCTAGGAACCATCGGGGTTACCAATGCACTTCGTTAATTGGTGTCAAATTATTCCTCCGACTATGCCCTACCATGCAAAGTCTGGTCAGTCCTTGCTATGTCAGGCTCTGGACCCTTTGAAAGTTTATATGCGGCCAGAGTATAGACCGGGACTCTCTTTCTATGTTTTAAAACAAAAGAAATACATAGAATGTTTCTTTGTTGATGATAAAGCAATCTCAAAGATTTTATTTTTCACTAGCAGATAAGCCCGGCATTGCTCGGGCAAAAAGTAACGATAGCGAAGATTAAGATTATTACATTACAGCCAATCTTACCCGTTTTCACAGAATGTAAGAATTAGGTTCCCCTGTTTCCAGACTAATTAGAAAAATTTTAGATGGGTCTAAAAATATGTTCGATTTCCCGCAAAACGCGAAAAACCGCATCCGCGCCTGTAAACCTTGCACGTTGCTTTCTCTTAACACTTCCATTGTTGAAGCCTTTATCTTGTCCCTTTTCCTGCGGGGGATTTCGAAAAATCCCTTCTTAGTGTGCGTTCTCGTAACGTACCCTGTGTACCAAATTTCAAGTTTCAACTCCTAAATGCGCTGAAATGCTCACGATGAAATGCTCGTATACAGGCGCGCAACCTATCGTAGGATAAATGTACTATGCCAGAAACCTTCGCGGGAGTGTCTTAAACAACTTCCCAAAGTTTCATGGCCATCGGATAAATGGTGTAGTAATGCATGAAGGACAGACATACATTCGTTTTTATATATATAGATTAGTAAAACTAACGCTAATTTAAAGAGATGCGAGGTGGCACGTCCAGAGGGGATACGGGGTATATTTCAAAGTATACCCCGTACCCCCTATGCCACTGAGGATACGAACTACTACACCCCTTTATGACTTCTCTTAATCTTAAAATTGATCATATTTTAATTTCTTAATACACAAGTAGTTTTTATTTGAATGCTCTCATTTCAATAATAGACATGAAAACACTTCCGACTATGTATCTGTTATTATTACAGATATGATTTAAATTTAAAAACCTATGCAACTCGTTGCTGGATTTTTTTGTGTTTAAGAAACACTGACACATTTAGCACAAAGTTAAAATGTGTGTGGCGTCATCTATTATAAGATGGTGACAAAAAACTTTTGTATTATGAATAAAAAAACGCAAGGAAGGCTTAATTTTGAGGGTACAGTTTCTAAAAGTACTGTAAATGCCAATAACTGGCCCACCAATGGCCAAGCGGTTCGGTTTGCTGAACATTGAGAGTTCGGTCCTGGTTTCGCGCCTCGCCAGGACGGGCTAGCTACATGGAGTTTTCTGGGTTTTCTCCACGTCTGTAAGGCCTGAATAGGGGCCAGTTACCATTAATTAAAAAGAATTCCCGGAAAACATCCTCCCTATGCAGATTGCCCAAGTGCTACGTTGCCGTAACTTAATAAACAAACAAACAAATTCCAATAACGAGTAAAATTTTCATTAATCCGACCCCATTCTAAATTCCCAACTCTCTACCAAAATTTAATAGCATTAATTAAGAATAGTTATCATGACAAATTTCGTTTTTTAATCTTTACGCCATCCTTAGATATTAAACGAAATAGACGCAAACAAACACAATCCATACAAGTTTCTCCCTATTCCTTTTTTGAATTTAGAGATGTCTGAAAACGTCGAGATTTGCACCAAAAGGAAACTCAGGAAGATCAAATTTGACACGATTACAATGCTTTTCCACATTATATACATAGTCTATCACACGAAAAGTGAAAATGAGCTTTGTTTCTACATATTCCAGCTCAGCTCCAGTCCAAATTCATAGCTTTTCATAGCTTAGCTCGCAGCTCGGCTGCCAGACGTTGACAATTTCTTGGTACAAAACAGGAAAGCCGTAACAGATAACTTACAGCCATGTCTTATCAAAGTTTCGTCAAGAAAGATAGATGGGTACTAACAATATATTAGTACATTATTACTAATAATGCTTTGATGGGGTAAAAAAAAGAATATGTAAATTTCTCTAAAAGATTCTTTTTGAAAATCTACTAACAAAAAAGTAGTATTTTAATTATAATTTAATAGTTAGGTTGATATAGGTTTTCTAGAATCAGAACAAGCATATTTTTTAGATGAACTTGTTTTAAGTTCTGGTCACTCAATTCTATCATAAATTTTTTTTGCACTGTAAATCGTAGTTTTGCTTTATAATTTGAGGTCCTAGATGAAATTCGAAATTATGCTTTTGTGAGGACCAGAAATTTTGTGTTTTAAACTAAAATATTTTTCTTATAAACTTTATAAAGACGGAGTGAGAAAATAGAAAATTAAAAGAGAAAAAGGAAAAATAAAATCAATAAAAATCTCGATTCCCACAAGTTGGGTTCCTTGTTGAGATGAGTACATTTCTGTGTCACGATTGTGTCATCCGTCACCTCATTGGACCAAGAAGATCGTCATCGCTGACGAAATCGGAGAAAGGTTCGAAAATGAGGACTTGATATAAAAGGGCACAGGCACGATGAGTAAGGGTGGAAGTTATTATTGGTGTCTGTGTGCGCGCTCCGAACGTCTACCTCCCGCCGAGATTCCGTCAACCAACACCTCCTCGCCTACAAGACTAGAACTGAACTCATCTGACTTCAATACATATTCACAGTGCCGTAACTAAGCAGGTGCAACAGGTGCACCCGCACAGGGCCCATTTGGAAGAGAGTCCCAAAATGTACGTGTTTGTTTTATTATTTTCCCAAACCTAATTAATTAAGGGGCCTAAATGCAAGTTCTTGCACAGGGCACAGGAATGGCTAGTTATGGCACTGCATATTCAACTGGAAGGAACTATTGAACGTTTTTTTGTGCTGGACTTGATCTCCTCTACAACCTAAGGTATTTATCCTGCCGCGCACTATTGTACGCTCTCTCTCTCTGCGTAAACTAAACGCGAAATCAGTTGTAACTAGAAAATGATCGATGAAACTAGAACTATTTTATTTACTAATGTAAACCTACATTAAACATATACAAATAAACGGTTGTTTTTGTTAAACCCTTCTCGAGTGCAGTTTCTTCCGTTTATCTCTCCATTCCGGGTCCATCCCTCATACCTATCCGCTCGCGCGAACTGGTGGTCTCTGTATCGACCGAAGGATACAGTGGTGTCATCCTGACGGGGTATCGAAGAGATACCGACCCTATGGTCACACTTTACAATGCTAACAGCCGGACGAGATTCGAAACTACGTGTTAGGAGGTTAACGAATGTGACTGGGAAGTAGTTGAATTCCCACCTTCTGAGGGAAAAAAACTCAGTCAAAACGACGACGAAACAAAATGATTTTTACGGAACATTGTTTTATTTTAATAAATTATAAATACTTGATGTCGAGACATATACAGATAAATATGATCATCGCCGGTAGTTTTCCCATTATGGTTTAATTGACTTATTTTATGATGTTTATTTATATATATTTTATATTCCTCATTGATAATACAACATACATTTGTCGTAATTTTAAGCTTTTTCTCTGTTTTTAACTGGGTTTGCACACTTCACTATAATCGGTCGTGATCCATTTCCGATTATTATTATTTGGTTTAATTCTATATACGTTTAAAACTGATTGATTAAAACAATCATTGACATATGAAAAAATTTTATTTGTTATATCAATTAAATTTTCATTTTGAAGTATCGGCATGCCAACAATCTCCAAGCTTGAATTATTTAATTAAACTTTGTTCCAACATTCGCAGTTGCTCTTGCGAAGATTTTAATTCAATTTTTATAGGGCCTATATCTGTTTTCTTGTTTTAATTCTGAAATTATATCACTCAGTGTTACGTAACTTTTTTCCAAAATGTTAATTTTCTCTTCCATTCTATCAAACTTGTCTGTTAAAAATTCTATCGATTTTCGAATTTCTTCATTCACTTTATTTATTTTACCTAATTCTAAATGTATTAATTTCATTTCATTTAGAAGCCTTTCAAAATTGTTAATGTCTATTCTTTGAGGTGACGTTGGGATGAGAGTTAAGTTATCTTGCATTCTATCTACTGAAGAGGAATTGAATTAGGGATACCTGTCTAGTAGCGTGTAGCACCATCTTTCGCCTTGATGACGGCTGCGATTCGTCTTGGCATGGACTCCACAAGACACTGGAAGTGATGGGAAGCCATATGTATCCACAAGTCCCGAATAATCTCCCACAAATCACGAAGATTAGATGGAAGGTGGTCGGAGCCTTAAACATCTTTCTCAATTGCATCCCACATGTGCTCAATTGGATTGAGGTCAGGTGACCGTGATGGCCAGGAAAGCACGTGCAGGTCTGTGGAATGTTCATCCAACCATTCCGATACAATTCGGGAGCGATGGCACAGTGCATTATCTTGTTGAAAGACAATCTCTGTAGTGGGCTGTTGAGAATGAACAAACGGGAGCAGATGGTCGTCAAGGATATCCTGGTAACGTCCACCTGTCAGCGACACTGTCACGTGTACCATGTGTAGGGCAGAGGGCGCCACCGCTTGACCTTTCCCCTCTGACCTCACTTGGTTCTCGGACGCCGACTAGAGGAGACGCTTTCGTACGCCGACCTTTCGCTTTTGTTACGCCAATCTTTCGGAGTCAGCTCCGACAACGAACGCACCTTTGTACAGTAATTTAACTTATGCCTTTGTAAATATTCCGTAGTTGCGGGGAAATAAAATATGGTATTTCCAAGGAATCAGTGTCCTCATTAATCTTGCCCGACGGACAAAGGACGTGGGACACGTGGTCGAGATCGAAGCTACTATCATACGAGGTAGGATCAAATTCGGACCTATTCTATCGAAACGCCTCGACGGATTTTAGCACCATCGCTAAACTGGTGACCCGAACGTGATCCAAATAAAGNGAATGGTTTTAATTGTTATAACAAAATATATTCATTTAAAAAATTAAAAAACTATTGAATGTCGTTTTTGATATCAGAAAGTAGCTTTAAATAACTTTACCGAAGTAAAACCGTGCACTTGAACTTCACAACGATGAATGAAATTCGATATCAAAATCTCATTAAAAAGCAATTAAGCGTTTATCATGTGTCATTAAAGGTAGATTAAAATCGTGATAAAATGTTTTTGCCCGGGTGAAAATTTTTGCAAAAATTTGGAGACTTAAAAAACATTACAAAAATTGAAAAAAAATTTTTTTAGGAGGCGAAAGGACCGTTTATTAATAACCGTTTTAATTTAGCTCTTATTTTTTAACATTGGCAAGACACTTTCTTTAAGTTCACCAGATATCACTGATGATAGCTGATAAGAGAAAAGATAAACGTTATTTTCTTTTAGAATACAATACTTTAGAAATTGATCATTCACGAATTGTATTTGTCAATTCTTCGTCCCAAATTCACGATTCGAACACATCAACGTCGACATAGTCGGCCCGCTACCACTCTTAGAAGGATCGAGGTACAGTACCTTCTTACCGCTGTCGACCGATTTTCGAGGTGGGTGGAGGCAACGCCTTTACCAGACCAGACAGCGGACACAGTAGCCAAGGCACTAATCGACACATGGTTTGCACGCTTCGGCGTTCCTACAAAAATCACAACAGACCAGGGTAGACAATTTGAAAGCCAGTTGTTCAGATCGCTAAGCAACTACTTAGGCTTTCAAATCAGTCATACTACGGCCTACCACCCCCAAGCTAACGGGTTAATCGAGAGACAACATCGCACTCTAAAAGCAGACCTTTCAGCACACCTGCAACAGGCGACCCCATGGACCGCAGCTTTGCCTCTCGTCCTCCTAGGCCTACGCTCGGCCATCAAAGAAGGCTCCTTTACGACTACTAGGCGAACTTCTGGTGGATTCCCCGGCGGCGGAGAAGACGGAGTTCATGCGACAGCTGCAACAATTCCTTCGTACGTTAAGACCGTCCCCAACATCTCGACATGGGAAGCGAACGACCTTCGTCTCGAAACGGCTAACAGACTGTTCGCATGTCTTTGTACTCAACCCAGCAGACATCCTTCACTTCGTCCAGCCTATCTTGGCCCCTACCGCGTACGTCGCCGCTTCGAAAAGTTTTTCGATATAGACGTCGCGGGCTCTCCTAAAAGGGTATCGATAGATAGATTAAAACCCGCATTCCTTCTAAACGAAGATGCCGCTACTGGAACGAACCCTACAAGCACGTCGACCCCACCCGTCAGCCAACATCCAACATCACCCGCCAAGACAACAGGAAGACAAACGTCATCAGGACGCGTCATCCGACCACCCGTTCGCTTCCTGGATACGATACGCTGGACCGCTAGGGGGGGGGAGTGTGTAGGGCAGAGGGCGCCACCTCTTGACCTTTCCCCTCTGACCTCACTTGGTCCTCGGACACCGATTTGGAGAGACGCTTTCGTACGCCGACCTTCGCTTTTGTTACGCCAATCTTTCGGAGTCAACTTCGACAACGAACGCATATTTGTACAGTTATTCAACTTAGGCCGGTATCTCGTGAAGGAGACGAAGATGGAGTTCATGCGACAACAGTATCTCGTGAAGGGTCGCGCGTAGGGGTGTGGTTCATTAGACATTAATTGATCACAAAGGGGGGGTCTACCGATTGGGGGGGTTCCCTCCCCCCTCCCCCGCTCATAGAATGTTACCCTTAGGCCTTTGTAGATATTCCGTAGTCGCGAGGAATAAAGTAAGGTATTTCCAAGGAATCAGTGTCCTGCACGACCAACAAAGGACGTGAGACACGTGGTCGAGATCGAAGCTACTACTATACGAGGTAGGATCAAATTCGGACCTATTCTATCGAAACGCCTCGACGGATTTTATCACCATCGCTAAAGATGCGTTCCAGCAGTATTTCCAGCAGTGGCAGGAGCGCTAGGAGAAATGTGTACATTTCTCCTAGCGCTCCAAGGAGCCTACTTTGAAGGGAATTATGGTTTTGTACCTCAAAATCAGTAAACGTATTTTTGCCGACCAAAAGTCCAATACTTTATGAACACCCCTCGTATCTGTTAATTTCATGTATATGATGTGTCATTTTTATAATAGCCAATAAACCTGATAATTTAGAACTAAATGAAGATGACTATTTGTCTTAGATCATTTCGGCAAGAGAATAACAATTAGTCAGGTCAATTCTACTGCATATCGTTTGCTAAAGATTGTTTTCCTGCAAAGTTCGTTTTGTTGCTTCACCATCCTTTTCACTACTTCCCGTGTAAGCCTTACACGGGGGGGGTCGCGGGTAAAAGAAAAAGACAAGTGTTTGTAGGTCTTACACTACAATAAATAAAACTACAATTTTCAGCGAGAAGGCTTTGCGTTTTTATTTTAAAGTACAATTGGTTTTTCGATCGATATTTAGGTCTCAACAGAAAGAAAATTAAATACGTTTAAATACGTAGTTTTTAAAATCACTGATATTATTTTAATATGGTTCTGGGGGGTCGCCAGAATTTTTTTAACTTGTAAAGGGGTCGCGCGTATTCAAGAAGGTTGAAAAACACTGTCTTAAACAGTTTGACATCCAAGGCGATTCAATCAAGTTTTATAGCTTATTGATAAAAACTTTTTATTAAAAATACAATAAATATTTTAAGCAATAATTACCCGTAATATTATTTTAATTGTTTATTAAGTAAAAACTCGGTAAATATGATAACTGAACGAATAAAATTCATAAATTTGTATATTAAAATTGTGTTTTACTGTAAATCCACCAGAGTGCGTGCGATTCTGAAATGAGTCATGTGATGTGTATTATTTGTATTAAAAATGAAATTATTTTTAACTTTTATATTTACTTTAAAGTTTTTTCTACCGGTCATAACAATAGGTAATTTATCTTATTTTACATGATGATGATGACGATGATGATGATGACTTTTATACTTTACTATATTACAGAAGTTGCAGGGTTTTCAGCATTGCATGATCCAACAATTGCACTTGAAACTTCAAAGTTTGATGAATTCTCCGACTTAAAAAGAATTTCAGAAGTATCTTACATGCAGAATATTTCCCCTAAATGTACTGAAATACTTAAAAATCTTGCTCAAATGTCTTCTGCCTTTATTTCTTGTTTTGTCATTCATTCCAGGCCTATTACAGCTTGTATCGCCTGTTACAAAGAATATATTCATTTTAGGGATATTCGTGAACAATTATACAATAAAGTAAGTCTTATTGTCCTAACTTATTATTATAGTATGAAATTGATAATGAAAATAACAAATCTATTTAAGTATCACCAACTTGTAAAAAGTGATAAGCAAAAGAAAATCTACAAATAAACTTGGGAATATTTTTACCTTCACTTGATTAAGAGATAGCCAGATGGCTGAGATGGTTAAGCCTGGGCCTTTTGTACTGGGACCTGGGAAGTAACCCAGGGAACTTTTCTTGGGTTGTCTGTTCTGAATATTTCAGACTTTTTCCCTCGCAGTCTTGCTGTCTCCGTTGTGGACCTGGCCAAACCTACAATGAGTGTGATTAAAACATATCCTCTTAGTGCCCAAGGGGTAGAAAAAGACAAAATGGAAAAACTGAAATATGTATATGGGAAATCTTCGTTAATTTGAACTCAGATGGTTTGAAATCTTGTTAATTCATAACCGTACTTTTGTCCTGGCTGGGGATGTATGGATTTATGCATTAAGGAATTTGGTTAGTTTGAAATATGGCTACTTTGTAATTTGAAGTGAAAAATCTGAAAAATATGTGTGCTAACCATTTGTTTAGATCAGTGTTTTTCAACCTGTGGGTCGCGACCCCCA
>NW_019386273.1:5202-20023 GCF_000671375.1 Centruroides sculpturatus | reverse complement strand
CGAGTCCGCTTTTTTGTCCAGTCATAGCTTTAGCGCCATCGCTACAAATGGCAATACATTTTGTCCAATCAATCTTGTAGTTGCGAGTGCTTTCTAAAAATATGTCGTACAAACACTGACCTGTGGTGTTTGAAGAAAGTGCTTTGCAAAATAAAATGTCTTCTGTGATACTTTCATCTGCTTCAAAGCGCACAAATACTACAAACTGTGCACAATCTGAAACATCAGTAGATTCGTCAAACTGCAAAGCAAAATGTGGGCTCTTCTTTAATTTCTCGACTACTTGTTCTCGAATGTCACTGGCCATATCGTTTATTCTGCGTTCAATAGTATTGTCAGAAAGTGGTATGCTTTTTAGCTTGCTTGCCTCCTGCCTACCTAACATAATTTCAACCATATCTAGGGCTGCTGGCAAAATAAGATTTTCGGCATCTGTATGCGGCTTCCCTGCTTTAGCAACTCGGTATGCAACTCTGTAACTAGCTAATAATGCGTTTTCGTTGACACTGGATACCTAAAAACAGACAAAAAATCAGAAAAACAAATAAATAATTAAGCAATAATAAATATTATTTTTAATCACCAAATAACAATACTATTTTATTACCTGAATCATAGTATTTTGCTGCAGGTTAAGGGTTTTCAGCTTACATTCAAAGAAATCCAGCGGTTTATCAGCTTCTTTGGGATGTTTGGTTGAAAGGTGACGCATAAGTTTTGATGGTTTCATACTCTCACGTGATAATACATCGCCGCAAATTACACATTGAGGTTTATTATTCATGACAGTAAATCCGTATTTCAAGTAATTGTCGTAGTAATGTCTGTTTTTTTTCGGTTTTGATTCACTTCCGTCACTGCCACTTGTACCAGACGTGGAGGGCTGCGATCTTTTGAGAAATTTATCCATTTTATGGTCTTGCGGAGCAAAGCGCAAAGACAATACAATCACGTCTGTACTTGTTGGCGCATTCGCTTCCAGCGCCCCCGTGGCAAAGTTACTATTTGCAGGGCTCTTGCGACTTATTTGCAGAGTACAATTGATTTTTCGATTGATATTTAGGTCTCAACAGAAAGAAAATTAAATACGTAATTTTTAAAATCATTGACATACTTTTAATATGGACCTGGGGGGTCGCCAAAAATTTTTAACTTGTAAAGGGGTCGCGTATTCAAAAAGGTTGAAAAACACTGGTTTAGATCAAACTGCCTCTGTGCTGTCCTTGCTACTTGATTATATCTACGTAAATAAGCTGTCTGTGCCAAAAGCTTGTGATGTGTTGTATAGTTTCTGGCATGATGTGACATTTCTGCATGTGTTGTTTGTGAGTATTGTATCTTTGAGTATGTGTTTTCTGTAGTTTTTATATTTATGACTTGATTATGGCAACTGTGAACCCTTCTGTCTCCCTAAAGAGGCATCCCCAAGCTAACCGGCTATTTGATGCAGTTTTATCAACAAAATCCTGGGCTGGGTTTTAGGGATGCCTGCAATGGAGTCCCTTTTGAGCCAATGATTGCTTAATTAATTAATCTTTCAATGGCAGATTTAGGATGATGTTGTTTATGCTTAGTAAGTGTTGTTCTTGTTTTATTTGGAGTTGCTCAAGATCTGTGTGAGTCCAATGTATAACTCCAAAAGAATAAGTGAGTACTGGGACAATATACGTGTTTATTGCTTTAACTGTATTTTTTTCATTTAACTGTGTTCTGAGAATAGCATTTAACCTACTATGGTATTCTTTAATTAATCTTAATTATTATTATAAAGTGTTAATTAATGAAAATAGCACTCTGTATAAGTATCCATATTCCAATTGCTTAATAAATTATACCAGTTACATGGCATTTGGCATATTACACAGAAATGTGTAAATCTCAGTAATTTGATAATTCATTGTGAATAGAATATTTTATTCTGTGAATTTCAAACTAATGAGGATTTCCTGTGTATAATAGATGCAAATTATTAAAAAAAATCTGAGTTGCTAATTTCATTACCTCCTTGTTTGTTAGAACTATAAACATATAAAGTTTCTAAATATATAAAGTTTGTGGTAGTTCTAACAAACAAGGAGGTATAGAAATTAGCAACTCAGACTTTTTATAATTTGCATCTATGCTCACTGACCAAAAATGTTATGCACCCTGATAGAATACCCATTGGTTTGAGGTTTCAATTCCACAAACATCTATAAAATGCAGTCAAAGACATTATGCATAGCTGACAGAGTTTAAGAAAGGCTACATTGTTGGGTTGAAGGAAGCAGAATGCTTGTTTTGCCAAATTACTTGCTATCTAGACTTTCTGATATGATTGTGATGAGGCATTGGGGATAATGGATAAATGAATGTGTACATCTATGGTGGCAGGCTCTGGATGCTAAGAGACAGACCACCAGAGCAAATGATTATCTGATTGTGAGACAATCATGAATGGCTGCAATGGTGTGTCTACCATCAAACAAACAAAGGGAAGCCTCACTATAGAACTGCTTCTTTCCCTACTATTGGACTACTGTATTAGTGCAGTTCTTTGATAAAGGTGCCTCCTGTTCATTGTGTTGATAGTCTCAGAAAGTGGCAGATGACATATTAGTCATGTTGAACTTTATATCAACCAAAGCCAAATATTATCGGGCTAGAAACGGTTAATATACTAATAATTTAATAGACAATTTGCATTAGAATTAGGAGTTAGGCGCCATTGGTAATGCATCTGCATGGTAAGCAGGAATTGCGGGTTTGAGTCCCTCTTTGGGCCAATTCTTTTCTTCCAGTAATTCTAAAATTATTATTTAAATTTAATTAAATTATAATTATTAAATTTATCAAGAGATGGTGTCTAACGCCTAACTGTAATGCCAAATTGTCTATTAAATTATTAGTACTATAGCTGTTTCTAGCCTGACAATATTCGGCTTTGGTTGATGTAGAGCTTTAAATGTATTGGGTGTAGTAAGGATGTTTGATTAGTCATATTGAACATTACAACTTCACTTGATGATATTTTACAAAAGTTTATTTTATTGAATAGAAAGGCAGTAGAAAGTTTTGAAATTAGTTTGTATGTATTTAGAATAAAAAAGATATAACATCTATCCAAAACTCACTGACTATAATGATAAAATAGGATTATAACTGAAATGTGATAAAATTTCCTGTTTATAAAGTCTTTGCTTCTTTTAAAAATATTATAAATAAATAAATATCAATTTAGAATGAATGATTTAATTTATTAATACACTGCATTTTTTTTTCTAGTCAGACAAATATAATTGTCAAAAGCAATTGCTTAACCAGGATAGAATTCAAATTGTTGGAACAACTTGTAATTTTATATTGAATACTTGGTACACAGCAAACTGTGATAGTAAGTATACTTTGAATTATAAACTTTAATCTCTGAAAGAAACCAATTGTTAATTGTTAACAGATTGCTTCAAAGTGATCGATGATGATAAAGAAATTCTAAGCAATGAGTCATTACATTTCATCAACATTTCTCATTCCCTTGATGAATGTTTCAAAAATTATTCAAAGACTGAGGTAACAGTATTTTATCAATATAATGTTATATTTTCATTAAATTGTATCTAAAATCATAAATTTTGTAGAAAGGAAAGATTGTGAATTCAACAGTGTGTCATTCTTGCAAGGATTTATATCATAAAGTAAACAATGCATATAGAAAACTAAGCATGGCTCTCGATAATAATGTTTGTGCAGATATTTTAGATAAGGTATGTATTTTTGAAATATTTGAAAAAATTATTTCAATTTTTGTATGTTGTCATTTAAATATAATACACTAAGTATATAAGATTGTCAATTAGAATTGAAATAAAGAAATGAATCATGCCAAGTGATCGTTATTACATTACATTGTGCTTATAAAACAAAGTATATAAGATGTTTGATGTAATTGTTTTTTCCTAGCAGACAATTATGACTTCAGATAAAAATTAAAAGTGTAATGTAAAAAGAAATTTAATTATAAAAAGTTCATTGATCATAATTTAAAGAACTTTTGAAATGAAATTTGTTGGACTTATCATTAAACATTTTATGAACAAAATATGGCCTTATGAAACAAATATATTATTGTGTATTATATTGTGTAAAATCTGTAAGATAATTTTGTGGCTTGGAAGAATAAAGGCCAATGTCATGGGCATTTGCCTTTAACATTGGCTCGTATTCTTTGAAGCCATAGAATTATGCTATAATTTTCTTATTTATATATGAAGTTCATAAAATGGAGATTATATCTGTTTATTATTACCAATTTATTATACATGAATCCCATAAAACAAAAAAAAATACAAAATTTAATTAATATTTAATTACTAATATAAAAGCCATTGTGTGTGTGTGTGAGTTCCTTATAACTCCTGCAATTTTTGTCCAGTCCACATGAAATTTTGTTTATATTCATTTTATGTTCTGATGGAAAGTATAGGCTATTTATTTTGTGGAAATATTAGCTATAGAATAAACATTTTATTGATTTTGGATTGGTGATCACAGTGATGTCAGTGACCATGTGATATTCATGCTTGATGAGGGAATTTCTCTTAAGTTACATTTTAAAATATTTTGGCAAATGGGTTATTTTAAACTTCATTAAATTTAAACTTTAAAAATGATAGCTGCATCAGGTCACTTTTTTAAAAAAATCTTTCCATAGTGACCACGTGACATTCTATTATCAAATTGGAAGTAACAATCTAACAAGACCATTATTTAGAAAGTGTTATTGCTCATCTAATTAATGTACTGTACATACATCTTTTGACTAAATTATCAATATGGAGTTAAAGTTTCTTGCTATTTTGTCGAGAAAAAAAAAATGCCTAGGGGTAAAGCATAAGAGTAAAATTGGCCATGTAAATTCTAGATTTAAAAGAGTAAGTATGACCAACATCCCTGAAGGCCATGAAGTTGACTTGAGCAACATCGAGTAAGAATTGCTTTGTCAAGGGCTGCAGAAACAGCATCACAACATCAAGCTCAACTTGAAGCTCTTCTCAATATTTTTTATGAGAAAGTAGAATTCTTCAAACTCTACTTTCTCATAAAAAATATTTTGTCATGCTTTGATGGGAGAATTTCTATTTCTAATATAATAACTACAATTTGGTTCTTTTTTTAGGATTGATTTACTGTATACATCTTACTCAATTTGAACTCAATCTAGAAAACATTTCTACTGAAAATAAACTATTTAAAAAACTCGGTGCAAGTAAATAAACTAGAATAAACTTTTAATAGAAATAAATAGAATAAACTTTTTATCCTATAACTGTTCATTATGCTATGTAGGCAAATATTATAATTATCAAACTTTACAAAATGCATTTATAGTGTTTTGCATGCCTCTTTCTATGTAAACTCTAATGTTTGGGTAAGTGTAATACAATAAAATAAAGAAGTAAAAACACAAACAGATAAAAAGATTTAAGCCTTTTTTTCAAATGTAAGAAGTCTCCTTACTTTTAAATTTTCTTAAAAGTCCATATACAGATCTCCCTCATACAACATGATACTTCTACAACATGGTTTTGTTCTAACATGATTCAAAAATTTGGGAAATTTTCCATACAAAATTTCACAACTCTTTATTCAATATTTTTTATTCAAGTAATCATACATTATTTCAAATTTGCCCATGGATTTTAGAATATTGAAATTTTCAATTTGTTTTGTGCTTTGTCAGGTTTGATTAATGAAAACTGATAGTACAATTTTTTTCTTCCTTGTCCTAGCTTTCCTATCAACCAGGTGGTAGTTGTTGTTGTTCTTAAATTTTAGTCTTTAACACTATCACTATGTTTTGTTTTTATAGATTAATATTTGTATTTAGTAAAGTTTATTTAAACATTTTTAGATAAGTGTTGTTAAACTTTTTTCTCCTGTAGGTAAGTAATCATTTATAAAAGTGATGAACAAAATACTGTATTTTGTTCATCATTTTTATAAATGATTACTCAATCTCATACTCAGTACTCAAACAATTTGTTATTTGAACACAAATTCTGGAAAAAAAATTGCTCATTCCTTGATTGAACAAATTTTTAAATAATAACATTTATTTTTATTTTTTCACACATAAAAATTTTTATTATAAAGATATCAGGTCAGTCCATAAGTTCGTGTGCATTTTTATCTATAAAAAAACCAACAAAAAATTTTAATTAAATTTTATTTCAATCTATAATGTATTCACCATTATTTTGTACAATCTCTTGCCATCTTGATGGTAGCTTTTTAATCCCGTCTTTGTAAAATGATTTCGGTTTTGAATCAAAATATTCAGAAATAGCCTTTTTTACATTGTTCTCATCCTCAAAAGTTTTTCCTTTTAAAAAATTCTGCAAACTCCGAAAAAGATGATAATCACTGGGAGCAATATCTGGCAAATATGGTGGATGAGGTAAAATTTCCCAGTTGAAGCTTTGGAGTTGAGCAGTTGACGTTGTTGTCAGTTAGCTATTGACAGTTCATGTGGTATCCATTTTCCTAGCTTTGAAACTTTTCCGATTTGTTGTAGATGTCTATGAACAGTTCCATGGGATGAATTTAAACGTTCCGCAATTTCATCAACTGTTAAAGATGGTTCTGCTTCAACTAGTGCAGAGAGAGCATCATCATCAAAGTCAACAGGTCTTCCAGTACGAGCCTTATCCTCCACACTAAAATCATTATTTCTAAATCTTTCAAACCACTTCTGCGCAGTCCATACACTAATTACAGTTTGATTATGAACAGTATTTAATTTTTTGGCTGCATTTGTAGCATTCTCATCACTTAAAAATAAAAAGTATAAAACATGTCTCTTATATTCATCTGTTAGTTCCATTTTAACGAAACTAAACAACCGAAATGTTTCCAATTCTGAACAGTATTATATGAATGAGATCCAATTTAACACTTCAGTGTAAAAAGTATCACATTAGACTGGCATTTTTAACAGCAAAACAAGATTTTTCTTAAGATCATAAAATATGCAGAACTTATGGACTGACCTGATAGAAAAATGAAGACAATTTTGTGATCAAGATATACAAAAAAAATTCAGATGACAATACTTTGTAAAAAGAAAACACTTTCAGTTAACTAAAATTAATATTAATGTATAATACAGTACTTTAATTGTGATTGTTAGTTAATTATTGATTGCTTTAATAAACATATTTTTCTTAGTAACAAAAAAGAATATACTGTACTATACTTTTGTTAACTTTTGGAACCTAACCCCATGTTTTGCATTAGTCCTTTGTTTTGAATAGCATGGATTTGTATAACATGACATTTTTTCAGAACATAACTACTGTGTTATACAAGAGATACCTATATTTTCTTTACTGTACTCATAAATGTTGAACAACAGTTGATGTATAATATTGCAGATCCAAAATATCAAGGAAATGATCCTTGAGTCAGAGTTCATAAAATATCAAAAAACTATACAGTATTAAATTATGACTGCTATAAAACAAAACTTATAATTTCAACAACAATAATTAGTATAAAACTCAGATATTACTGTGCAACTTTCAAATTCAGTATTTGCAACAATATAGTTAATTATTAGTACAATTTATAAAATTCTAATTATTCAAAATCTCAAACAGTTAACTTGATTAAGGAAAATAACCTAGCAGAAGACAAACTCAATCAGCCAGGTTGATCAATTAAACACTTAAAATTCAACAGCTGTGTACTGATATATAGAATATATAATATAGAAGTATAGCTTTCTGTATCAATTTGACAATGGGCCTTTATACATTGTTAATTAGTATATTGAACATGATTGCAAAAAATAAAATGTTTCTTAATTGTGTTTCTACAAATATTTAACATATACCACCATATAACCAGATAATATTTTTGTCATTATTCTCATACTAATGATAATCAAATGTTAGGTTAGTATGAGATTATGCAAATAAAGTTCTAGTGTTGACAGAGTAGTTCAGGTTTAACATAACTCAATTCACTCCAAAATTGAAAGTAATTGAAACAAAAAGAAAAAGAAATAATGTAAGTAACTAAATATAAAAGAGATAATTATTTATATAAATTATTAAATAATATATTAAAGCAACAGAGAATATTTATTTATAAATAATTAATAAATTATTTACAAATAAATAATTTTCTCTTTGCTATCTCACAATATTTTCAAATTCTATCTTCACAGTTACATCTTTGCACAGTACTTATCTTTCATTTGACAGCTTCCTGTTCAATTATTTTGCCAGGAAACTGTCTTAAGAATATATATGGAGACTTCAAAGGAAATTTAAAAGTGTAGACTTTATGCATTGTACTTATAAGAACTAAATTAAGAAAGGTGCTCAAGAACCTTTTTTATTTTTGTTTTTGCTTGTTGTTGTTAAGCTTATTCAAACAGGAATTTCACAACAACTGGAGAGGAATGCAAGATACCCAAAATGCATTTTATAAAATTTGATGATACTTGTTTTTAATACATGCATATGTTAAGGATAACTGTCAGAGAACAAATTCCCTGAATTGAGTTTTTAGAAATTTTTACTAAAAATAAACTTGTTTACAAGATTGTGTTTTGGATTCAAATTAACATAAATCTGTCACATAATAGTCTATAAAACTGGTCTGTAAAGTGAAATTTTATTTTTATTAATTTTAATAAGGAAATAATGGAAATGCAAAAATTCAGATTTATTATAAAATAACAACAGAATTTTAAATATAAAAATGTAGACAAGATATAATAAATGAAAAGACATTCTTCATGC
Source organism: Centruroides sculpturatus (assembly GCF_000671375.1). NCBI lineage: Eukaryota > Metazoa > Arthropoda > Arachnida > Scorpiones > Buthidae > Centruroides > Centruroides sculpturatus. The sequence goes on along the minus strand of NW_019386273.1, from coordinate 11,234 downwards.
ATGGATGTACAGACTGGAATGTAGTAAAAACAGTAGTTGGGGAAGTAGCCACATAAACTTGCTGATTATTATGTAAAAAACATTAAAAAGTTTCTCGATATTTGAAAATTTTTAACTACAGTACAGTGCACTCGCATTCCTGAAAAATTTTTTCCTAAAAACAGGACCAGAGTCGGGTGTAGGCAAACTACACTTTTATAATTGCCTAAGGCCCAGATCTGAAAGAATTTGTGAATCGATTTGTAAACTTTTATTTCTTTATTTCACTAACGTTTTAAATTCAAATATAGTCTCTAAACCAATGAGCTTTTAGGCTTTCATTTATTATTGACACCTGTAGAATATGGATAAAAACAAGTATTGAGGATAATTTTTAAATTGGTCTATCAGATTGTATCAGCAGAATTTAGTATCATATCATCTCTAGCTAAAATTTGCAGTATGTATTAATTTTATAAACAAATTTATCATTTTTTGAAACAACTAAAATGTCATGTGCTAAAATTAAATTAACAATTCTCTGTATTAGAATGTACACTGTTTGAAGACAAAATTTATTCTTGTTTTTCTTTGCAAATGCTGTGCTGCAACAACAAATGCTTTTAATTGTAATTCTTTATTGTTTCATTATAAACTAGAAATTTTCAAAACATAACAAATTTAATATGGCTACAGCATATTTTAGTCATACAGTATTAATTTGTTATAATTAAATATAGTTCAATAAATATGTTGTTAATTTTGTAAAATTTGGAAAAGAAAAAAAACAAGCATAATTGGTTGAGATTATTGAGAATGAACTGCATTTAATTTCAATAAAAAAGAGTTTCTTTACCAATTTTCATTGTAGAAATGGATTTACTATTAAAATTATTTTTATATGCTGTATAGTTCTAAATCTTATTTAATGATTTAATCTTTGACTTCTGGACTTTAATTTTCAATAGCAGTATAAGTGTATTGTATAAATTATTTATGGTAATTGCTTGAATTAAAAATTTTAATGAAAAATGAAATTTTACAAATTACAAAACTATATTAATAAAAATATACAAAGCAGAATCTTTAAATATAAATTCTAGATATACCTAATATTTGTTCTCAATTCACGAATTTGAGAACAAATTGAAATTTTGAATGTATTTCATTATATTTATTTTATATGTTTGTTTCTCACTTATTGTTAAATTAAGTTTTATTTGTAATTTTGACTGTTATATATAATTATAACAATTTTTGAGTTATGACAGCAGTAAAGTGTCTTTTTCCCCAAGTTATTTGTTAATATAGTATAGAACACATATTGTCTGTTTTAAAATCAATTATAAAAAATATCATTTGTTTTTAAGTTTGAATTTAAAGATATCTGCAAAATGAATAAATAAAGATATTAAATCTCTTTAAAATTTTAATGTCAGTTTAAAATTTGTTTTGTGTGAAATTAATTTTTTTGTCTGTTTCTAAACAAACACTCATAGTGGTTAGATTTGTCATTCTAATTTCTCTGTTGTATTTTTTTTTTAATATAGTCTTGACTTCATACTTTACATGTATAGTCATAAATTGTACTAAGATGTAGAATTATGTAATTTCTAGCTTCCTCACTTAATTGATATAATTGTAATAAATGATGAAACATATCTTAATTTACAGATAAATGTCACTCGCCACGAATGGAGGAATATTTACAAATGTATACCACATCATAATCAGGATGCAATTGTATACATTATAGCTGTTATAACTTGTTTGCTTGTGATTATTTTCTATCCTGTGTATAAATTTGTGGGTGTGAAAAATACTTTAATATTAAAACGTAAGTTAAAATTTCTGTTTTTAAACAATACTTTCAGCTTCCTTTTCAAACTTTAAATTTGAATTTCTCTTTACAGAAAAACGTCTTTCTGAACTGCGTGCTACAAGCAGCAAAAGTAGGCAGTTTTCGTCTTCGAGTCACAGTGATTAAGCTTTGATAACATATTGCCAAAAGACAATATTTAAATTGAATGAACACAATCTATTTATAGCTGTAAAAATTTATATGATTGTAAATAAAAAGATTATTTTTCTTTTTTATAATAAATTAAAAATTTTGTACCTATTTAGTATTGTCACTTTTGTTAAAGAAAATGTACTTTCTCTAATATATGTATTTTAAACAAGGTATTACAAAGTCAATAACTTGGGGAAGACACTTCTAATGAAAAAATTGATAAGAATGAAAATTTAATATTTTCAAGGGGCTTAAGATGTAAAAGCAAAGCCTCTTCTGTCCCCTTTCTGGATGGGATGAGAAAACCCCAAATTTTTTATCTTTGAATTCTGTATTAAAAAATCCAGCAACAAGGTGCTTAACTTTTCTAGCAACATTTAAAACTGCATGTGTGGCACTATCTGTTATATTTTTATTATAAAATGGCATAGAGCTTAATTTTGAAGGTAAGGTTGGGTTTTATGAAAAATTCTAAATGCTAATAATGAGTAAAATTAAGTCCAAACCTAATGGAGCTGTGACACACAACCCCCTTTATCTCCCTACCCTCCAAAATTTAATAGCATCAATTCCCCTAATAAACAAACCTCCCTGCAAAATTTTGAAATTGTTTGACAAAAAGCACAGGCATTATTAAGTTTCAAATAGTGAATGAAATCATGCCTCCCACACGCTAACATCCATGTATACAGGAAAACCCTCAAATTTTTTTGTTTCTTGACATTTTGAGTACAAAAATTAAAAATCTTGGGGTCATTTTTTGACTGACTGCCATACGTTCCCTCTGTTACAACAGCTGGGAAGGTAAAAATAACGTTTTATTGAGAATATTTTTGAAGAAAATAATTTTCTATAATTATCACATTTTCAAAGATAACAGGCTAATAAACTTTTTGTGAGATAATTAATTGAAACAATTTCAAAATTGAACTTAAGTGCCCGATTTCTGAATTAATTTTTAAATAATTAAAATTGTGTGTATTTCATATTTTCACCCAGAAATCAAAACGAAGATTATTTTCACATTGATTTGTTTAAAATTAAAAGTATCTCCATTGAAATTTTGAAGTTGCTCCCCCATCCACCAAGGGAAAGGAATTTTTACACAATTAAAAAGGCCCATCAAAAATATTAACTTTTTTGTCATTGCCATAGAAAATTCAATAGCAGTAATATTGCCTATATTTTTTTATAAAAAAAAAACTAGTACTAAATTAATGTTTTTGATAGCATCAATTCCCCTTTTTAACATACAAATTACAGCCAATGACAATGACAATACTCAAACAGGATGAGCATTAAATTTGTTATAAATTTAATGCTCATCCTGTTTGTACATATTCTTTTGTAAATTTGTTACATATGCAATCTTAAATTTAAAATATTTATTGTCAAATCTGAAATAGTTTGGAAAGCCATACATTAAAATAGCATTTCTAATATTGTATTATTGAAATTATGTAAGAATTATCTTAAAACATCATTTATAAAGCTTTGTTATAGAATATTTTCTGTAATGCTGAAATGATCATCTTAATCCTTTATTGAATTTTTAGCAACATTTTTATGAAACAAAAATCAAGTTAACTCACCACAATTGTCATTAAACAAATTTATATTTTTCTAAATTGTAATAATCACTTGAATTTTTAGTGAGAAATACAAAGTCAATATAGCTACTCCTCACTTAACCATTTGGAGTTATTACCAGCTCTCCTGCATGGGAAATCTCTCAATCTTAGCCTAGGTCTGCAGTCGGTCAGTATTCACAATCTCTAAAACTACATTTTTTTTTTTTTTTTAATAAGTGGATAGGTTGTTGTGCATCCACTTGAAGGATTCACTAAAATATTAATCTAAATGTCTTTGTTTTTTTATGAAGACTTTAAATTTCGGCACATTTTATAACTTTTGCTGATTGTATTTTTTGTTCTGTAACATGTGAGATGCAAATTAAAATGAAGTTATTGAGTCGTAGTTTCCTTTAGACCTTCTCTTTATCCAGAATAAATAAAAAGAATTAAGCTCCTCACTTAACAACTTACTCATAAAAACAAAACTCAGTCATGGAGGATTAAATTTTTAACATACAAATTACAGCCAATGACAATACACACTGAAAATTATAATTCTTGATAATACACTATTGTCTTTCTATATCTTAAGCTGTATAAGCTATAGTTTCAAATGTTTAGATTATTCTGCATACTTTTCAGATACTCTTAAACTGCATATATTAATAAATTCTGTTAAACAAAATAATACACAAACACAAAATCATCTATACACAAAATTTATTAATTCTTGTGCTTTATAATTTTAACAATAATTAACGTTTCCCACCAACACGGGGAGCTTTCACAGGAATAGGCTTTGCTGCCTTTTGTTTAGGAGCCAACTTCTGCTGCTGTTAAAAAGAAAAAATATCAATGAATGATTATTCATTTTTATTTTGTAATATTTGTCTTTTCTGGTTGAATTATTTTAAATTAAACCAAACTTTATTTTAAATGTATAACATTAGCAATATCTGTATGCTACTCCTTCTTCATCCCTTTCAATAGACTTGTTAAATCAATAATAGATTGCTGATGAATGATTAAGATATATAACAATATTTGTTAAGTAATACACTGTTTAAAAATTCTTTATAATAAATGATTACAAAAAAAGGAATATTTTTGTTAATCACTGGCATGCAATTTTACACTTCTGTTTATTATAAAGCTCTGATAGATGTCTTCAAATAATGGAATGTGCATTCCGGGCTGCTTGGACATACTATTGATATCTCACTAAATGCTCTAAGAAACTGTTTGACACTATTCTGTTCTATTGTAAATTCTACTACAGTAATATTATATGGCATGTTTTAATGGCTAATAAAAATCATTAGTGTAAAAAAAATATCAATCACTTCACTAACAGATAAAAAATTGGCAATGCATTAGCATAAGTTTACAGTAATTAGAAATTCAGCAAATAACAAGAGAAAAACTGATTTTCATTTTTTTAATGTAACAGTAAAACAAATGATAAAATACCTTTGCAGGAGCCTGAACAACTTTCTTCTGAGATTTCAAAGCTCTCTGTTTTTCTTTTGCAGCCCTAATTATAAAAGTATTTCAATTATTTTATTTACCTATAAGCTTTAAATTTTATAAGTTAATTACCTTATTGCTTGTTCTCTCTGAGCCTTTCTCACTTCTGGTTTCATGTTACGCTTAGCAATAATATCATTTAAACTAGCTCCAACAATAGCACGTTGAAACTTTGTTGTTCTTCTGGTTCTCTTCTTAGCAGCTTCTTCCTCTATTCCCTTTTTATGCTTTCTTCGATACAATACCGTCCATGTTATCTTACGTGGGTTACGTTTCATTAAATGTGAAGCTTCACATTTTGCATTTAAAAACTGGAAAGTCTGGTTGTAAAAAAAAATGATTTTAGAAATCTATATTAATGAATATCAGAAAACTTATTATTGTACATTTATAATACAGTAGAACCTCGATTATCCGGACTAATTGGGGATGAAGGTAGTCCGGATAAGGAAAAATCCGGATAATCGAAACAAACACTTTGTCTTTTAATGATAATACAAGACGTTCTCTTTTCGATGACATACCGGTTGTAATATTAAAAGTAAATACTGTATTTAAATCGTGATCAAATTTTCAAGATACAAACGTTCGTATTAAATTTGGACTACTGCTGGCCAACGCTAACAGACTACCTATTGTTTAAAAGGCCCTCTGGTGGCGCAAGAAGACGGATTTTATAAAATAAAAAGCAGTCGAAACTACACTTTTATGAATAAAAATTTGACAAACTATTTATCGTTTTATGACGAGTAAAATTTTTTCGTCGCGTTCGCGGCTTTTAAGTAATGCATAAACCTTCGAGGCGCGAGGCCCTTCAAACCGCCAGGCATAGGCGGTGGCCCACGTCGTCCATGCCTTACGCCGCCCTTGGTCATAGAAATGATGTAATTTGAATATAAATTATTTATAAATACGTATGTCAAGTTATATTTTTATTA
>NW_019386273.1:0-4750 GCF_000671375.1 Centruroides sculpturatus | reverse complement strand
GCAGTGTTTCTCAAACTTTTTTGTCAGGTGGCACACTTGAAATTATTAAACAAAATTCACGGCACCCCTATTATTATTATTTATTATTTTGCTTTTTACGGTTAGTAAAGATATGAAGGATGAGAAGACTTTGAAAAAAATAAAAGTTTTTTATTAAAGTAAGTTTATTTCCAAACAACACAAAAGCATTCAAAACAAAAGTTATTATTATAAAGGTATCTTTTAATTTTTTATTTAATTTAATACTTTAATTCAATTATTTTAAGTAATTTTAATTTAATTATTTAAAAATTTCACGGCACCCTTGTGGCGTTCTTGCGGCACCTTAGGGTGCCGCGGCACCCGCTTTGAGAACCACTGGTTTAAACCCACATCCATCAATTAGAAACCGCATTGCATTCATTCATCCGCAGAAAATAGTTTGTCATTTATAAAATTATTAATGAAATACTAGTCACTTAGCAATGATTATAAATGTAGTTATTTCATATTTGTTAAATTGTTATTTTTAATGAATGTTTGCACATTCTGAATCATTAATTTAAAAATAAACTTTTTTCTGGCCATGCACATTATAATGTTTTGGTTTTGTTTTCCATTCATTACAATAACTATTGTTATTTCAAACATTGTGTATTGTCAAATTACTTAAATGTAAATACTGTTAAACATCCACAAGGAAAACCTCAGAGAAGCTCAGAAAAAACAAATATTGTTAAATTTGTTTAATTCTTTAACTGAAATGTATCCAGGGCCGTGTTCAGTAACGGAGAATTCTTGCTAAGTCTATTTATGCTGTGATGTTGAACTCATTTCTAGCTACTGCTTGACTCCTCCCACTGCTAGAATTCTAGCTAGTTCAGTCAGCTTCTTTTATCTATGCTAACTTCCACTAATGACGCTATTGTTTTTGACTCGTACAATTTGCAAGATGGCGGCTCGTGTTGAACTAAATGTATTTTATTATAATAATCACAATGTTATTTTCTCATTCAAATCATTAACTCATTCTAAAACTACTTTGAAATGTAAAATTAACACACATCGGTATAACAGATTCTGAATACATTTTAACAAAACACAATGGAGATTCTTTGATTACAATTAATAATTGCTTCATTAATTCCATCACAATCTGACGCAACTTCCATTTGAATAATTGTATTGGTTACTTCATCCTCCTCGACCAGTTCATTTATGACAATATTTGCAATCATAACATTAACTTTGTCTATCATTTTCCCCAGTTGTCTAACTAAGAATAATTGTTTAGTGATGCTCAGAACATTCTTAGCTCCATCCACTAAGCCATTCAGAATTCTAACTTGGATGTTCTGCATTACTGAACACAGCCCAGGGCCCTTAGTCTCGAGTTTTTTGTTACAACTCCCAACGTGTTGAAGATGTCACGTGGTACCACCTCACACTCTGATGTCAAATTGGTAGTCTCGAGTTATAATTCACATGTTTTCCCATCTCACCATGTGAGATCGTTACATGAAAGTGAAAATGGCTGACAGATACGCAATTATTATTGTACCGAAGAGTTAGAAAGAGCCGAAAGACATTGTTTGAGAAGACAATGAATTTTTCGACCACGATAGATGCCATTTCTTTTTGTGTCAAGTCAACACTAATAAAAAATTTAATTCATAATTGATAAAATTATACAGAAAATTTTTCCAAAAATAAAAAGTATCTAATTCATCGAAAAGAGAATTAAAATAAAAGTAAATTATATGTATAAATTATTAAAAGCGTAGACACTATATTAAGTTTATTAATCAGAAGTGTTAAGTTCTAATTAATAAATAATCTTAATAGACAAAACAATTTAAGAAATAGATCAAGAAAGAAAACTGTATGAAGAAAGGATTAAATTAAAATACTTTTTCCATTACACAATGGATTTTTTAGCTCCAATGCACGCAATTAATTTTTCAACTAATTCTCTCCACAAATTGAATTGTCCTTTTCTTGTAAATTCGTTGTCAAATTTTCCACTGTTCATTTTCTTATTATTTCCTACATATGCTACTAATATTTCTATTTGCTCTTTTCACTTATTTTTTAAAATAAAACATTGAAAGTTTCCATTTTGTTTCTGCATACTACATTGCTTTAAGACAAAACTTTTAACTGTGACATGTGTAAACTAATTCACGTTGATTTGTTTACAACTTGTTACACTCAAGTTGATTGGTCGAATCAGTATAGTCGCAAACCCAGATGCATTGTAAATAATCCCATCGTGCTTAACGACATACATAACCAAGTGAGTATGACGTATTTCCGCTTGCCTTTCGAGTCCACTTGATGGGTCTAATTCGAGACTACCGATTATGTGAGTCCTAGTAACACGAGTGAGTTCGATGACGTCAATTCGAGTACAACACGAAAAACTGGAGACTAAGGACCCAGAAGTCTGTGTGATTGATATAGTGAAAATGGTAGCAAAGACATCAGAGATATCAGAATGGAGCATTCACAGAATTTGTAAAGAATATTCTATTAATGGTAAACTAATAACTCCTTCAAAAATCCATAAACATACTCAACTTGTTGAAAAGTATGATGAATTCACAAAATGTGCAATTAGAGGTAAAGTACAAATTTTTATTTTTTAAATGAATTAGCCCACTGTAGACAAGGTATTACAGGCTGTTAATGATGATCCAAATTTACCAGACTTTACATGATCCACGATATACAATTTGTTAAAATTACTTAATTTTACAAACTGAAACAGAAATAGATTAATTGAAAGAGACAATATCATTTTATGGAAAGGGGAATATCTATGAAAAATAAGAGAAATGCATTCTTTAGGCCGTAAGATTTACTAATTGGACAAAACATAGATTAATGCAGGGCATACCAAGAATGAAGTATGGAAGGACTGTTCAATTATGTCATATTGTGAAGCTTTTGTCTGGACAATCCACTGGATTGAAAAATCCTTCTGGGAAGGGAAAATGAATAGTTCTTGTTCATATAGGCAGCAATACAGGTTTTCATAATGGTGGTCTATGTTAAGCATAGAAAAGGCAAGACGTACAATAGGAATTGCTTGATGAGGAATTCTAGTGAGTTAAATGTTGTGTGATGTCTTTTCAGTAAAGGTGTCAGCAGGCTAACTTTATAAATGGGTGTTTAAATGCAAAGTGCTACAAAAACATATCTGCTTATCCAATTCTAACAATCAAGGAACAATTTTGTGATGTCAAAATCCTGCATGTTTTAGAATGAATATATGCCACATCACAGTGTAAAAAGTATAGTGTGTTCTTTCTCTTTAGTTTATTAGCATTACTGTCACTTAAACTGACACACAAATTGTTGTTTAGGTAAAAAAATTCTACAAGAGAACTAGCTCAGATGCTTAAGCTGGCCAGATAAGTAATGATCTCAATCCTACTGAAAACTATTGGCAAATTACGGGCACAAAAATAGCAGAGAAGAAGCCTGAAAATAAACAGCAATCGAAGAATGTATTAGAAGAATTTGGTTTCATGCCTGGTATGGAATACTTGAAGAATGCCATTCACTCATGCCAATGGGCTGCAGAGCAATTAAGGCTCAATCATAAGGATTAAGGTCCCATCTAATAAAAAATAACTGTTCATGTTATGTTTTACAGGCTTACTTATACTATGAACTATTTTTTGTTTTTTCTCTTGCAACAGTGCTTATTAACAGTACAGGTGAGGGTATGTTGTAAAATAACACTTAAATTCAATATAGCATTACAGGAAAAATGAATTTCCTTGATTTTTCTCTGTTCTATATATGCTATTATTATAAATTGTAATCATAGCATGAACATGCAAAATATATTGAATGCTTTTAGTATATATTGGGTCAATCTGCAGTGACAACGTTTTGAACGAAACTCTAACGAAGTTCAAAAAGGAAAGAGTTAGTTCACTTTGTTAAGAAAATGGCGGCCGATGATATCGATGTTTCTAAATCTACTCAAGAGTTTAAACTGTGAATTAAAAGGTGAAATGATAGAAATAACTGTCCACCCGAAGCAATCTAAGAAAAATATTTCGGATACGGCTATACTAGCAACATTCATATCTTCGATTTTAGAAACAGCCATTTAGTTATAAACAAATCGTTCAAAAAGTCTAATGAAATAAGAATAACGATGACGTCATTCTCGTTTAACTCGTTCAACTTTACGAACGTACCCATTGTAGATGATACAATTTCCATGGTTACAACTACATTACTAAATTTTCTTCATATCATTTTCTAAACCCCCTCTCATGATTTCTTTATCCCACATTTAGCAAAAATTAATCAAAACAAAAAGAAATTATAATAATAATTGAAATATGCAAATTCTAAACTTAGTACCATAAACTTATCAACATTTAAGAATACTGCTTATGTAGGCATTTCAGATATTCCCTAAATAAGCAGTGTATTCATAAATGTTGAGATAAAAAAGAGTGAGACAAAATCAACTGTTATATTCTTGAAAACAATATAAAACAATCACGTGCTCAAAACATGTCTCAAAATATACAGAAAACGATTCATTAGTAAAAATAATGTTAAAAAATTAAATACAAATTATCTGTGATGCATTATGATTGATACCATGAACTAAAATATAGAAAACCACATTGTACCTTTCCATCAGTTTTTATCATCTTCTTCCCATGGCCGGGATAAATTTTATACCCACTAAACGAACACAACTCGACCCTTTAAAAAATTTAATAAATTACATAAATAT
>NW_019386272.1:55838-69882 GCF_000671375.1 Centruroides sculpturatus | reverse complement strand
GTAGAAGTTTGATAGAATTCATTTATCTGACGGTTTAATTTATCTATATTTTAACTATCTATTAGAGCAGAATTTATAGTTCTAAATAGTCCAAAGAGGACTTCGAGCAATAAATTATTGTTTCATCAATCATTTACTTGATTAAAATAGACTTATTGCTTTAGAATCTTCATTAATTTATGAAAATGCTTGTAATTTCGAAAATCATCGATTTAGACCTTATGACCTGTCCTAGTAATTTATATATAAGGATAATATATAATTGAAAATTTTAATTAATTTTGCCTAAAATTATTATATTTTATTTCAATTAATATAGAAATATCAATTAAAATTTCACAAGAAAAATCTTAAAATAAAAATGACCATTTAAAAGTCATAAAACTTTATTTTTTATATATATTTTATTTCTCGAATAAACTATAAAAATAATTTATATATACACAATAATTTTTCTTCCATAATTTACATATTTATTTGACAGTAAAGATATTTTTCGTATAATTTGCATGATATTTAATTATTTTTTAAGTTATTTTATCAGAGCCGCATTGCACGCTTGTTTTAATTAATTTTAATTAATTATATACTTTTAATTTTAAATTTAATGATACAACTTTACTTTTGTAATTATAAGTTTAACTGTAAAACTTTGATTTTATGTTGCATGTAGATTATAGCGCATGTTTCCATAACTTTTGGCATGGTATAGTTCACGCCCTGATAGCAACACACCCGTCTGTCAATCTTCATCTAAAGACTTTTCTTTTAAACTTAGTCTACTGTAAAACAACATTTACGAAACTTTATACTGTTTTTTCCCCTTCTTTTCTATTCAGATTAAATGCCAATGACAGCTTGGCTGAAAGAGTGAGACATGTCTTAAATATTAGATAGACGTGCAATAAGCAAAGCAAATATTTTAATTCGCATCATAAAAAATTGATATTTTCTAAAAAATATTTTTCAAATTGGTTCGTTTATTCAAGTTTTCTTGATTTTTACAGTCATTTTAATATATTTTTAAATTGTATATACTTAAAAATACATTTTTTAATTTTTTTAACGTTAGTAAATTGCTGAAAAACTGATTTTTTACAGCTAAATTTATTAAAAAATTTATACGAAATAAGATATTTTTACAGTAATTTTTTACTAAAATAATTAGGATTAAAATATTTTAAAATTTNATGTAAAGAAACTTAATTACCGAATATCACATTTTAATTTGAAATTTTTTTTGTCTTTGAAAACTAAAATGATTTAATTATTCTTCTTTTTTTTATTTTTGGTTATCCACATTTTGATTAACGCTATTTTAGGTAGAAAATTAGATATCCTATTACGAGTGACGTCGTTAGAGATTAAATTATTAAAATGATTATTATATTTTATTATTTAAAAAATAATTTAAAAATTAATTTAATTAATTCCTTTTCCTTTGACAAATTTTAATTGGAGCAATCTATTATCTTTTTCTCCCTTTTTTTTTCTAAAGTTGTCAACAGTTTATTAATTGTCAATTTAAATGAAAATAAGTAAATAAATCCGTTTAAAATTTTTATTTTTTTTAAATTTTACATCCTTTTGTCTGTTAAGTAACATTAATTCTCTAAATTCTGGGTTGCAGAATGTCATTTTGTGAATGAATTTTGGAGAATAATGTGACAAATTTCTTCATATTTATGTATCTGACATATACATTTAAACTTTTCGCTAGGGCCTGATGGTATTAGGTCTTCAGATACACACAATATTTGTGTGTATCTGAAGCCATAATAACAGCGAATATCGATATTCGCTCTTATTCCAATACTCAAAATTCAATATTAGTTAGAATCAGGTCTTGCCACAGGGGATCAGCAAGATCGTTTGGCTACAGCATCATATTAACAAAGCTACAAAAATAAGATAATCCATTAGTTCTGTTAAATTCTTTTATCTAAAAAAAATATATCTTTTTAACAATTTTATTTTTGTCTTTTAATATACTAGGACCTCGAAAAGATGAGCGAGCAAAACCTTTTTTGACTTCTGAGATGTCCTAGCTAATGAATAAGATCCTAGATTTTTTTGTAGTATTAAATACTGTGTGATATGAACTTTATACTGTATAAACTTTTATAAAAGAGCCTTGTAAGTTCACATTAAACTAGTATTTTGCAGAATTTAAAGCTACAATTGTATATAAAAATTTACTACATAAAGTTTACAAAAATAATTATATATTGTATTTAGAAGTTGAAAAATTTACTTTTAATAGGTTTATTTTATAAAATTTTTATCTACATTTTCGAAAAAAAAAGTTGGACTAAGCTAACTTTTCTAATATTAAATTACTAATTACTTGTATATTGTTAGATATTTTATACTAAAGAAATATATAAAAAGTGTTAATTTCGATTAGAGAAAATGATGATCCTGTATCGTTATTTTGCAAAATAGAATTCATAAAATGACATTCATTCGGCAAACCAAAAGACGGATTTTATCATTTGGACAAAAGTCATTACGATCTACTGTATAATTGATCATGGGGACATTAATGGGGAGAGACACTTCCTTCCGGAGGATTCCATTTGTTTGACATCTTTCCTCCCACTCGTTCTACTAATGACATAAAACCTTGGTAAAAGAGAAGTCTATTGTCCGTGAGAAAAGTAGGACAGCTTGCAGATAGCTCAGAAACGAAATTCATGCCCGAGTTCTTTGCGTTAATGTTCTTGTAAATGATCCAAGTTTAAAATATTTTCGTTTTAAGAACTACCTCATTATTGCCTTCGAATTTTCGCTAAGAGAATGGAGAGAACCTTAACGCATATTTTACTCATTAATTTTTTCTTTCTTCTTTCTTCATCTTGAAATGTTATTAACGAGACTATATTTTGAGGAAATGAACCACACTATCTTCAAATGTGAACGAGGTAATTCTTTCTAAAAATAGGTTTGTAGTAGAATCACGCTCCAGATAAATAAATCTGAGCAAATCTCAAATAACTGAAGAGTTAAATGATGCAACAAAAAAAAATAGTAATAAATTACGTCTTGTTAAAACGGAATAAACAATTTCTTGATAGAGAAAATAAATAAATAAATATAACACATATATTTTTTAAAATTTATTTATCTTAATTAAGAATAATTTTTTTCTTACTAATATAATTATTTATTTATTTACTTTTAAGATTAGAGTCCAGCGTATAATCATTTTAGTTAGCTCTAATAAAAATTATTATTAATACAGGGATAAAAATTTAATTTAAAAATTCTTAAATAAAAGACAAAAGAAGGATTTTAAACCAATTTTACAGATTTAGATGGGAAAGAACCTATAAAAGAAGATTGACTTGACTATGTAATCTTGTGTTGCTGTGGTGTGGAAAGGATAAGAAGACTCTAAAATTTCTGTGTTGACTTTTATTTACGAATTTTTAAAGTATTATTACTTATAATGGTTACTAGGATGAATCTGTTAGGTTTTATTATATTAGCCTACATAAGGATCATGATTAAATTAATTTTTTTTTCCTTATAACTCTTGATTCTATTGATGGAAGAAATTGAATTTCACTGTATTAACTTGCTTCATTACAACGCTTTTCTATGAATACTGATGAATATGTTAAACAAATTGTAACTGCCTGAAAACTTATTTTAAACTGGTTAAATTTTCCTGATTCCTACACTGTTTCTACTTTTAAATGTAGAAATTTACAAATTTTATCCTTAACAGATTTAGCATAGAAAGATTCCTCCATTATCCATTTATGAATAAAGTCACCAATAAAATTAATTTTCCAACAAATTGTCTTAATAATTTCTCTAATAAAATTCCTATACAAAGAGAAAAGAATATTATGCAAATTCTCTTCAAATATTTACTTAATTCGGAAACTTATGCAAATTTCAGAATAAAATTTATTCAGTAATTTCCATAAATAATTAAATAAGTTGATATTTTTTTAAAATCTCTTACTATTTTTTTAATACTTTATTTTACTAGATTTTTCCATCGTTTCTATTTGACCGAATATATATATATATTTTTTAAAAAAGCATTTGAAACAACTCGTATAATACATTAAGCATTTTGATTCAACAAAGTCGAAAATTCCAAGGAAAATGGCGTAGAATTAAGGTTTATATTTGCCATGCAAACATCACGCATTGAAAGTGTTCCATCTTTCTTCGAATCGAAATTTGGACTTTGATATTTACATTGGTGTTGCTTGAACGTTTTCAAGATGTTTGCCGAACAAAGAATTTTGCTCCCCACTTTGCCCCCAAATACATGGAGATGCGGACAGCCACGAAATTGCCACTCATGAGAGGAATGTTGGTTCTACTGATTGATACCAAATGAATTTTACGACCAAAGTATTTTTCTGTTGATCTTGTTGCGTACATTACTTATTACTTCATGCATCTTGTGATAAAATAACTGGAAGGAATCTTTGCTCATTTATTAAATTTTGCATATTAAGTTTCATAACAGCTTCTACCTTTAATAGAAATGCAAAATATAATTATAAAATAGATTTTGTTTTTGGGGTTAAAATTTATGCATAAAAATATATTAATTTTTACATTTTGTTATAGTAAGAAATTAATGTAATATTATGTATTATTGTATATTATTATGTAGTTTTTAAAAGTAATATATAAACATTTTTGCATCGATTTAATGTAAAAATGATAACTTAAATGATTAAATATTTTATTTTCTTGTCTGGGATGTTTAATATTTTTATTTATTTTAATTTGAAGTAGACATGCCATACATTAAACGTAGTTTATATATGACTCTTATATAACTTACTAATGCATTTACATTAAGAAAATTCTTTTGTATTATTTAGTTTAAAAGTAAGTAGTAAATAAATTTAGAAAAATTAAAAAATAAAAATAAAATGTTAGAAAAATTAAGCAGACAACAAAAAAGATTTAATAATTATATAAAGATTAAAGTCTCAAATTTTATAAATAATGTATGTCTAGACTTGTTTTTCATATTCCTGGTATATTTATCACAAATTATTCGTTGCCTAATCGTCTTCTTTTTACCTGTCTTTTTACTTGACACCTTTTGATTAATATACAGCACCATAAACTTCAACCATTTTTAAAGAAATTAAGTGAAACTATAAATAAAATATTTTGAAAATTTAATAATATAACAATTCAATTTAGCTACCAATATATTAATTTATAACTTACAAAAGGATTCTAGATTTTATACAGTGTTGTAACTAGGCACTCAATACAAGGACACGAGCTATTATATTATTTTTAAAGTTTTATATTATAATATTTTTATTTTCAAATAAATACAGCAAATGTAGGTTTTTCAGGAAATTTTAAAAGGAATATTGATTTTTATTATTTTTTATTTTAGCATTGTTCGGTCCTAAATATATTTTTATGCGTCAATAATATGTTAGTTTATGCTACTGACTTTGTCTATAATGAAATCTGATATTATGTAGTATTAACTATTGTTTTATACAAAAATAATATATAAGACTGTATTTTAATGTAAAATATCACGAAACTTAGCAATCGATGGGTGAAAATTGTGTTTTAATACACTTTATATAAATCAATTATCGAACAGAAGAACGGGCGTACGCAGAAAATTTTCTAGAGGAGAAAGCTGGCTGACAAATAATTACATCAATAAATTTTTATTTAATTATCTAATTTCTAGGTTTTTTCACAAGTAGATTATAGAATATATTATTGCATCAATACAAAAAGTCAGACAAAGAGTCTCATTGTCTAGAGTGTAAGTTTACATATCAATCACTTCTACGATTATAATTTGTATAATTTTTTTCTTGATCCTAGGGAGGCAAGTCTCCGTTTTTTCCCCCCTCTACGGACACCCATGAACATAAGTATAGGCTATAATAAACTTTGTTATCTTTCTCCAAATTAGTTTATTCCACTTGACACATAAATTTCTCTATCAAGTTATCATCCTTTCAGCTTTATGAAATAGAACTTACTTAACTTCCTCAAAATCTTTTGTAATTAGACAGGAATATTATATAAACATTATTTATTATATAATTTTTATAATGTATTTGCAGCAACCGTGCCTTGGGATTTGGCAATTAGTTAACCTCATTAAATCAACTCTTAACTTATTATACCGGAAAAATACGTAGTAAATAACTAAAACTTTTAGTATTCGAATGTGCATGATGATTTAATTTAATCGAGCTTTTAATTAAAAACATCAATATTCATAATTCTTAATAAGTCAGTGTAACAAAGAAGTAATCGATAGCTTACGGTTTTATGTGAATAATCACGTTAATAATAACGGTTACAAAAGATGGACAAATCACCTGATAGTCTCATTATAAAGAATAATATAACAATCGTGCTAAACACAAGCTCGTTTTATGTGTAAGGTGAATCATAATCAATTCAGTTCTCCCTTTAATGAATATCTAGAGGTGAATGATGGTTTCAGATAATGTAACTGAATGGAAATTAGAAGCTATGAAAAGAGCCGGAGGAGAAATTTTATTAAGTTGTAACATTAGATGATAGTGCATTTTTCTACTAGATATATAGCACAAAAGACATATTAGCAACCGGCTACACTATTGTCCTTCATTGATGCATACCATTGATTTTATACCGAAATGAATAGCGTGTTTCATTGTAAAATTTTTCTTCTACTCTTTTTTTTATTATCAGTAAACTTCGCATAGTTTTTAAGTTAAATTAAATATTTTAATTATTTTCTTAACTTTTTTAAAAAAGAAAAAAATCATTAATTTCTGAAGTCTTGTATATCAAAATCTGTAGTCTACAAGAATGTTTATTACCTGTTCTTGTGATTATATTTATTGTTTAACTAAATAAAAACTATTTGTTTATTATTTTTTATATATTGAAAACATTATGAAATCCAGTTATAATTTTTTATGGATAAATAAAAGTTTAAATTAGTTTTTCTTGCTTTAGTTTTTTTTTTTTGAAAATTCAAATAAAAGCAAAAAAATATTATCCTGAAAAGATTAAAACCGTTCTGAAATTTAGTTATTTACTTTAAAAACTTGTTGAAATTTGTTTATTTTTTAAAAATTTATACGTTTCAAAAAAGAAAAAAAAATCTAAATAAGTAAAACGTAAAGCATTAGTTAAAAACAAATTTAAAATTCTCTTAAACTTGTACTTGAAAGTACTTTTAAATCTATATTTTTTAAAAAAAAAATCTCATTTACTATGAGAAATGTTATCGTATCTATAAAATGAATTGCAGAAATTCTTCAAAGATATATCTACTTAATGTTTTATATAATTAAATTTTAAATTTATATTATATACTTACATCTTAAGTACCGCTATTTACATAACCATCAATTTTTTTTAAGACGATATAACCGGTAATATGAGTTAAAGTTAAGTAAATGTAAACTGCAACATTTAGCTTAACTGCATTTCCAATGGAGACACTATCCCTATCAATCATCCTTCGATGAAAGGACTAACAACTCCAGCCATGTTTTACGTCATAAATATAGGAAAAGTAAAGGGGGAGAAAAAATAAAAGAAATGATTTTTGTAAGATTTCCAAAGAAGTACATGTTCAAAATTGTTCCTCTATCTATATAGTAGCATCTTCTCGTACAAAATACAGACCCAATTGACTTTTTTCGGTTCGATATGTCAGAGGATGTTTGTTGGGTGGACTATTAGTACTTGATTGATGTTCGGCCCTGCATTACTGGTTTCAGATGCGAAATTCTCTTTTCCTTATATCCTCCACTCTTTATTCTTTCGACTGATAGTGGGTCTAGAACAATAGATGTTGTTTTACCAAACAGGAAACTGTCTACAGCATAACATTACCCCGTTGGAGGATTGTATTTTGTCCTCTGTCACCCGACGTCGACGACAAATCACTGCCCTTCAGAAAATGTCATTCTACTAACTTTTTACGATGTAATAACTTTCTAGACTACATCGCATCTATTAAGAAGTTTCCTTACAATTTTTCCTTTCCATTTAATGTAATCTTTCAGTTATTTTATTAGAATTATAGTCGAATTTTTTGTTTTTTTAAATTGGAACCCCTAAAAACTAATATCATAAAATAAAACAATAATTATAATTAAATGACTATTAAATGTTAAATTTTCCTTGCAATAAAGGTTTAATTTTATTTTTATTTTTACGTCATGGTCTTCGTTTCACAGTGAAAAGAAAGGAGTTTTAGTAAGTGATGTCATGTTCACTATTGAAACACAAGGCATGGGTCAACAGATCACTTTAGTGACTTTTAAGGTCAAAATGAAAGAAGTACAGTTGACAGGAGATCCATGTTAGTAGTTGGACCCGCCGATAGTTTCCTGTAACATGAAACTTCACCTTTTGATGCTACATAGGCCTACACGTTTTTTTTTTTTTTGAAACTTTGACTAAAAGCAATTTTTCCTCCATAAAAATTGATTATATCCAAAGATTGAAGTTATATTTCATCTATTTTCCACAAATTTTAAGAATAAATATAAAATTCTTATTTAAATTTAGTCAATAGATCGAATTATAATTATATAATACTATAAAAAATAAAATTACGAATTTAAAATATTTTAAATTTACATGAAAAAAATTCTAATATCTTAAAACTTAATCATTTTAAATAATTAATTTATTAAAACAGCATATTTAATTATTATAACGTTAACAAAATGCTTGAATATATTCTAGTATTTATAATAATTTAGATCATCTTGTATAGTCTATTAATTTGCTAAAACGTACAAAAATAATTACGTTTATTTATTAACTATTATTTTAAAGCATTTAACAAAATGTTTAAAATTATTTAGATTAATAAAACAATTAAATCATCAGCTTAAGGATAGTCTGTTGTTCATCTATCCTGCAAGTTGAATGATCCTACCAGCAGTATAAAAACATTCCAGAAGCTTTTCCCGCTGGTAGAGATAATCAAAACCACTATTGGAAAAATGTAAATCTTGATATATTATAAATATATGTGAAAAAGTATTATAAGAAAGCCCACTAGACTTCATCAGTCGACGTGGAGAATTGTATTTTGCTCCCATCTGTGTACCAGTATACAAATAATGAATGGTTCAAGTATAAACGAATGAATCTTTGTTGTGTATTTCGCTGCAACTTCGAAAGCTTGAACTAAAACTATATATCCTGCTTGTATGCTTCATTACTGTACAATAAAGCGATTAAAATCATCCTATCAGGCGTATAATCTATCCTACCAGTAGGATGTTGTCTATTCTATCATTAAATATATTCGAATAATTGAAGATTAATCCAGTAATATTCTATCCATGAATTACTTCATTAGAGATGACAATGTTTGTTGGAATAAGTTTAGTGCAAGTGAACAGTATCTAAATCATTTCTTAGAACAGTAAAATCCTCTCTTGAGCATTAATGATTAATGACAAAAATATATTCAATGTCCGAGATAGATAGGAAAACAAAATTTATAAATTTATAATCCAATTTTTATAAGTAATTTTAATGACATTAATAGATTGTCCATAAATTATGTAATGCTATTTCTTCTGTAATGATACGTAACAGTGTCGAAGTACCCAATCCGAAAATTAGTTAATGCATATCCTGAATCAACCCTTTAACTGCACTAAAGAATAATACACACAGCCTAGTGTCCTGAATATTATTTAATTTTATTAACTACATTTGTAATATATTATATACATTTATAAACAGTATGGTTTCTATGCAACACTTCAGAAACAAAATTAATCGTTCTGTTACCCAAAGATTGAGTCCGTAGTATTTTGTAACGTTTTTGTAAACACTCGCCCCGTTTTTACTCATCGTAACGATCACTTGCATACCCACCCGCCTATATCTACATTACTTAATTTATTGACTGTTTATACACGTAATAAGATCTTTTAACACACTACTTTGTTTTTCTTACCATATTAAACCTTAAATGATACTTAAAATGTCCAAAGTTCTAATTTTTTTCGGACATATCTCCGGCGTAAAACCCCAGGAATTTTTTAAGGACGAACTCGAACCCGGATCCCCAGAGAGATAAATTAACACTTCAACCTCCTACGCTAATTTAGAGTGATGTTCACAGGTTTTACTATAACTAATAACTAAATCTAAACTTTAAAAATTGTATATAATTTCAAAATATTTTACATTTAAAAAAAAGAATAACTTTAATAATATTTAATTTTAAAACGGCAAGGAAAAAAAAACATCAGAATAACACGAAAAATTTTTAATTACTGATTTGTAAATGTGAATTTATCGAGAAGGATTATCAATCTTGAATCTTATTAATTTAATTCCATAATTTATAAAAGGGATAATGAATCTAATTTNTTAATTATTTAAATTAAAAAAAATTATTAAAATAAAATTTTATCAAAATTAATTTATTTTAATTTTTTACAAAATTTAATTGACATTTTTACAAACTTTACACATAAACTTATAGATTTATAATTTGCAAACCCCTTTCTAATTAATTTGAAACGTGTTTGAATTAATTTAAATATTTACATTCAATCTTAAACTAAAATCACTTGTCAAATGATTTATTCCATATATATTCCAATAATTTTACATTTTCAATAATAGATTCCGTTTGTCAAATTTTAATTTCAATATCATTATAAAGGAATAATATTTGAACATATATAAAATCTTTAAAATCCCACGAGATAATATTATGAGGGATTAGTTTTGAGAGGGAATATCTGTCTATTCTATTATTATCTGAAGCTATCTCCCTAAGGCTAAACTAGCTAGTTATTCGTCTAATAATATCTGATAATGCCTTAGGTGATGGCTTTATCATGAAGATGCTCACCCAAATTTGTCATTAATTCTACGTTGAAAGTTACTGATTAACAGAATTTGAACCTTTAACTGTAAAGGCCATTCATTCCATATATAGATGTTAATCTAAATATATCTATTTTCATAAATATTTTTGCTTGTACTGTACATTACATAAGATAGTAAAATATGAATCAATGTATCATTGTATCAGATAATAAATTAAGTAAATATTCAACAATAAATCTTCATATATTTAGTTTATTGTCGTGCCAAGCGTATTAAAGATTTTTTAAAAGTATTTTAAGAACTCGTCCAACGAAACTTCTTAGAAGGCCACTTATAGTTGCATCTCGCTAATCCGAATCCTCAAGTAATCCGAATTTCTGTTTGAAAAAAAAGTTTATTTATTACGTATTATTATCTTCTGTACTATTATTTTTAATAACTTTTTTACTAAAATAAATTTGTATATTATTTTTTAAGTTTTACATTACAGTACAGCAGTTTTTCTCTATCAATTATTTCATTTATTTATAGAATTTAACTTAATTAACAAAATGGAAATTATGCTGACTCGTAAATTAAATATTTATTTTTATAGCTTCGAGATATAAAATTTATTTTAAAATATTCCACTGTAATAAGTTCTGGTATTTTTGATTATCTTGATGTAGTAGTATGATCAGATTAGTAACTAGTTTTAACACTCGTTTATATTCTAAATATCTTACATTGAAGAGAATCTGTAGAATATCAGAATATAAGTAGCAGTGATTACATCCTGTGTAATGGGTTGATTGGAAAGATAGAGGAATGGAAATCAACGAGAATTGATCTTGAATCCTTCAGATGTTACCTGAAACGAAGAAACTACCATTCTGCAAATGAGATGGAGACAATTCAAGAGTTTCAGTAGAAATGAGATCAATTTTAGTGTATCACGCTTCAGTTCTTACGATAAACGATACACAATTTCTTTATAAATTATTACTATTTAAAATTACTTTTATTTATATAAAAATTATTAAAATTAAAATAATATTAATTACAAAACTCAATTAATAAAAGTAATATTGGTCATATTGTATATATTATTTATTTAAAATTTTGTATCATTTTGAGAGAACATAATAAGTTCATTTCCTTAAAAAATCTCTATGCAAGTCTTGTAGATTTAATTCTAAATTATTATAATTAACCTTATTTTGTTTAAATTACGACTAATTGGTTTGATCGTCTTAGACATATCAACATTTAATTACAACTAAGAAGAAAAAGTTTCAAAACTTTAGTCTTTGATTACACAGTGTAAAATGAGTATGATGATGATGATGATAAAGAATGTTTTCTTAAGAGCTTTATTAGAAGCTTAAAAGCGGTATCAAAATATTATAATTTTATACTAAATTACTAATATACTGTTTGCTATTTTTTAAAGGTTTTTTGCATTGTAAATTTCTGAATATATAACTTAATGTTAAAGTAAATAAAGTTTAGTTTGATAGTTCTATTCGGAGAAACATAATACTAGGCAAAATGGAAGACGTAGAAGAAAAAGAAAATGGAATGAGAAGAAGGGAAAAGAGTAGAGAAGAAGTAAGGAGGAGGAAGGAGAAAGACAAAGAGGTGAGGAGGAACAAAAAGAAGGAAATGAAGAAGAAGGAAAAGAAAACATGCAATAAAAAAGGGAGTAGAAGGAGGAGTAAGCGTAGGAAAAGATAAACTGCCCATATTTATAGCCAAAGAATATTTTTAAACTTTAAAATCGTAATATCTTAAGAATATACTCGTAATATTCATATAGATTTTATAAGTAACTATGTATACTAGAGGTTCGCAACCTTTTCCCTGCATTGACTCCCCATATAGAAACTATTATATTCAATAGAATCAGTTAAAATTTTTATGTTATTTCTCAACATGTGCATAATATATCAAGTAAATTATTAAATCAATTAGTGCATTTCCCACGGTTGTTAATATTCTTATTTGAAAATTATCTGAAATTCTCGAAAAAAATAAACAATAATTATATAGTGAAGAAATAAAGAAAGAACAATAATTATCTGATTTTTATATCGGTCCCAATTGACCACTTGGGTTCCATCTATCCTCCTGGGAATCCTGATGTATCCCATAAATTTTGCAATATACATAAAAAAAAAATTTGATTTCCACGAAATTAGTTTTGTTATTAATTTTCAGAAATTATTTTAAAATATTTGTAATAAATTTTTTAAAATAAGTTTATAAATATGTTATATAATTTATATTTCTTTTTGTATCTTGCAATGTTAAGTGAATATCTTATATATTACTTTATTACTAATATTATAAAACTTTTTAAATTAATATATTATTTCAAAGCAATGTCATCTCCTATGCCTTAGTTTTCAATAATTTAAATCAGCAAATTTTTTAAATCCAAGACAAACATTTTGAATTTAACCTATCTGATGTTGAAATTCTTTTCCATTGCCTGTGACACCATGTTGAATTTTGTCAATGTTAAGCCTAACAAAAATTACATGTTTTTAAAAAAGTAATCATGGCTATCTTATCGTCTGAAATTATTTTTTTATTTTTTACAAAAAAAATAGATATAGTATAAATATAAAAACAAAAATATTGTTTCGAAAGTTCGTTTTAATATAAATATTATGACACAGCAACATCTAGTATCAAAAACATTTTAATGCAGAAATGAATATATTCAGAGTCGACGGGTCAAGTTAAATGAGGTCAACATGAAAATATTCAGGAAAAACACGGGACAGGTTAAATACCATTTAATTCAAATATTTAGCTCCAGTTTACTCTTCATAAAAAAGCATTAATATTCTTCAGCTTTTTGTTTTTCATATTAAATTTTAAATCAGTATTAATAAATAAATAAAAAATTATGACAATCTGTTTTTTTTTCTTCCACTCTATATCAATATAACTTTTATTTTTGTTTTAATGCCACTATCTGTTGTGTGTAGAATCTATTAGCCACTGATATATTAATTTTCTTATTCTAGATGAAACTTTTGTTATTTTCAAAATAGAAATTTTACTTGAAATATTCAATATACAGTAATTCGTATAACTTTGTGTCATATTTCTTATTAATATTAGTGTTAAATGTTTCAATAATCTCTCTCTAATTTTTTTTTTTTTTTTTTTTTTTGACACTTAAAATTAAATGGATAATTCG
>NW_019386272.1:40030-55407 GCF_000671375.1 Centruroides sculpturatus | reverse complement strand
AAATTTATAAAATTTAAATTTTATTTTTTATATAATTTTTCAAACGTATAAACAAACTTTCTCATTTTTTATCTTTAATTGGATATTCTTATTCCTGTATTTTTTGCAGAAAAAATATAATTATATTAAAAAATTTTTTAAGTTATAAAAAATTGATTGTTTTTGTAATTATATTGGACAGTGTAAGTTATAACGTTTGATTTTTATATCATCATCATCATCATGACGAACGGTAAACAAATAAATGTCTTGGTGAGATGATTGAAGGAGAAAGTTAAACAACAATATTTGCAGACATCTCTTGAGATATATTTGTAACATATTTACGAAATCCATGATAAAAAATACACACATATATATAAATATCGAATGCAGAAATAGATCTTCAATGGTTACTTAATTCCAAAGTAAAATTAGACAATGTTTACTTCAGCAAATTTAAATTTCAAGAAGTAATTTTCGTGAAAATATGTTTCTACAAAACTTTTTTCAGATGAATAATGAAAAATTTTGATTGCTTACTCCGTTATTTTCTTATCTTTAGCAGTTTCTGAAAGAGAAAAATATAGTTTAAACTGTTTATTGAGCTGCAATTTGAAAAAAAAAAATGATAAATCTATAAATTCCTACTGTCGTCCGCTGTCCGTCCGTCTGTTATTCCTTTATCTCGAGAATGGAGTTAGATAGATAAAAAACGAGACCAGATATGGAAATCTTAGGGGACTAACTAGTAACTATATATGAACTTCCGGACTAGACAGGAAATCACGTGATTCAATTCAAAATCTTTCCCCTGAAAGCAGTTAATAAATGATCGGCACTACTCTATTGTTAAAGGAAAAGTATGATGTACAGGAGCAAGACACTACAGTACTAATTTAAGGTGGAAAGCATATATTTTATATGAAATAAATTAAAAATATGATTAAAAATTGCATCCCGGCATTTTGACGATGCCACAATAAATATTTGCTCGATCTTTATCTTCTTTGGCTCAATATTTTTTAAATTGTATTTTAATTAATGCGTTTATCTTCAGTGCTTAAGATTCCTATAGGTAAAAGAATAATTTTTGTTTAATTTTATTTTTCTACCATTTTAATATTATATTTAATTATTATAACGTTAACAAAATGCTTGAATATATTCTAGTATTTATAATAATTTAGATCATCTTGTATAGTCTATTAATTTGCTAAAACGTACAAAAATAATTACGTTTATTTATTAACTATTATTTTAAAGCATTTAACAAAATGTTTAAAATTATTTAGATTAATAAAACAATTAAATCATCAGCTTAAGGATAGTCTGTTGTTCATCTATCCTGCAAGTTGAATGATCCTACCAGCAGTATAAAAACATTCCAGAAGCTTTTCCCGCTGGTAGAGATAATCAAAACCACTATTGGAAAAATGTAAATCTTGATATATTATAAATATATGTGAAAAAGTATTATAAGAAAGCCCACTAGACTTCATCAGTCGACGTGGAGAATTGTATTTTGCTCCCATCTGTGTACCAGTATACAAATAATGAATGGTTCAAGTATAAACGAATGAATCTTTGTTGTGTATTTCGCTGCAACTTCGAAAGCTTGAACTAAAACTATATATCCTGCTTGTATGCTTCATTACTGTACAATAAAGCGATTAAAATCATCCTATCAGGCGTATAATCTATCCTACCAGTAGGATGTTGTCTATTCTATCATTAAATATATTCGAATAATTGAAGATTAATCCAGTAATATTCTATCCATGAATTACTTCATTAGAGATGACAATGTTTGTTGGAATAAGTTTAGTGCAAGTGAACAGTATCTAAATCATTTCTTAGAACAGTAAAATCCTCTCTTGAGCATTAATGATTAATGACAAAAATATATTCAATGTCCGAGATAGATAGGAAAACAAAATTTATAAATTTATAATCCAATTTTTATAAGTAATTTTAATGACATTAATAGATTGTCCATAAATTATGTAATGCTATTTCTTCTGTAATGATACGTAACAGTGTCGAAGTACCCAATCCGAAAATTAGTTAATGCATATCCTGAATCAACCCTTTAACTGCACTAAAGAATAATACACACAGCCTAGTGTCCTGAATATTATTTAATTTTATTAACTACATTTGTAATATATTATATACATTTATAAACAGTATGGTTTCTATGCAACACTTCAGAAACAAAATTAATCGTTCTGTTACCCAAAGATTGAGTCCGTAGTATTTTGTAACGTTTTTGTAAACACTCGCCCCGTTTTTACTCATCGTAACGATCACTTGCATACCCACCCGCCTATATCTACATTACTTAATTTATTGACTGTTTATACACGTAATAAGATCTTTTAACACACTACTTTGTTTTTCTTACCATATTAAACCTTAAATGATACTTAAAATGTCCAAAGTTCTAATTTTTTTCGGACATATCTCCGGCGTAAAACCCCAGGAATTTTTTAAGGACGAACTCGAACCCGGATCCCCAGAGAGATAAATTAACACTTCAACCTCCTACGCTAATTTAGAGTGATGTTCACAGGTTTTACTATAACTAATAACTAAATCTAAACTTTAAAAATTGTATATAATTTCAAAATATTTTACATTTAAAAAAAAGAATAACTTTAATAATATTTAATTTTAAAACGGCAAGGAAAAAAAAAACATCAGAATAACACGAAAAATTTTTAATTACTGATTTGTAAATGTGAATTTATCGAGAAGGATTATCAATCTTGAATCTTATTAATTTAATTCCATAATTTATAAAAGGGATAATGAATCTAATTTATAAAGCGTGAAAAGAAACAAACCGTGATAGGATTAAAACAACTTCCGAAACATTCCATTAACATCTAAATTTCGATCTTCTCTTCTTTCACGCTTAGTTTCGATGAAGTTAGCAGGAAAAAAAAATAAATAAAAAGAAAACAAAATTATTAAAATTAACTAAATGANTTTATAAATAAAATTAGGTTAATTAAAGAAACATTTATCAAGAGTAAATGATCTCTCTCTACAATTACCAATGAAGACAAAAATTTAAAAAGTAAGGTATAAAAATTGTGATTAAGGACAGAAGATTACAGTGGCTAGGCCATGTCGTAAGGCTTCCTATAATGGCAACAGCTTTACGAGGGCTCCACTATGAGGGAAAAGGGAAGAGGCCAAGAGGCCGTCCCAGAGAAAGGTGGATAGATGAAGTCACTGAAGATCTTCAAGACTTCGGAATCGAATATTGGCAGAAGCAGGCTATAGACCGAACGAGATGGAGAAGGATTGTGAGGGCCTCCAAGGCCCATAATGCCTGACGAAGAAGAAAGTATAAAAACTGTACAAAGACAAAGTATACAGTTAAACTTCGATGTAGCGCTACTATTTGTTTGTATCGGACCAACTTGGTCCGATACAAACAAATAGTATCGATCGAGCATGGCGCTCAACTTGGTACAAAGTCGAGCATGGCGCTAAAATGAACTTCAAAGTTCAAGCAATAAGAATATAGCACTAAGAACTACAAACAAGTTTAAGAATTTGAAACTGGGATGATTTAATGATGATAATGTCGCGTAAATAAAAAAAATCATAAATTTATTAATTTACAGATACGGAAGGGTTTAGATAAAATTGCACCAGAAGATCTGCCTCTCGGAGGACTTTCTATAAAAAACTGGCTTCTACTAAGGTGTTAAATATGTAAGAAAATTAGGAAAAGTCACATTAATGGGGTGCGAACCCGCGACTAGATGACTTAGTGTTCAGTGATTTTATCCATTCGGACACTGATAAACGATGATAATATATTAAACGGCTCTCTATTTAATATTTACGAAAGTGGCACTATTTAGAAGGGCGCTACTTCAGAGTTCGAGTGTATATAAATAAATTTTAAATTCCTAAATCAAAACTTTTTAATTCTATTTTTATTGTTTGGAATTGAAATTGATATGTCATCGTATCTAGTTGTTGCGAGGGAATAAATTTTATTTTATAAACATGTTGATAGAAAAGAAGAAAAAAAAACAAGTCTTTTCAATCTTTTAAAAAATCGATGGTTATTGGCGATCGTCCAATGTTATAGAATGAATGATGATAAAGATAAAAATTCATTCTTTAAGATATCAATGTATTTGATGGATATCATGCATTTTTGATTCGGAATTATCAATTATATCATCAATCAGATTTAAGTCAAAAAATAAAATTAAAAAAAAGCTAATTTTCTATTATATTATAGAAGAAATTTAATCTAGAATATTTTAAATTAAAAATTTATCGATTTAATATTTTAAAACTTTCTTTTTTAAAAAAAAGAAAAGAAAATAATATTAATATAGCACGAGTTTCCATGCGTGGTTTTCAAGGATTTGTTCATCTTAAAGCTCTTATGAGTTTCAATTTATATACCGAGTGTCCCAAAAGTCAGTTAACTTTGTTACTTTCCGTTTAGTCGTGGGAAAGTATGGCAATCGGTCAAAAAATGATCCCAAGATTTTTATATTTTTTTGACTCATGGGACCTTGAAACATCACGAAATGAGAAAAAATTCGAAGGTTTTTTTATCGCATTTTTCTGTATGTATTGATGTTTGTGTGTGTAGGAGGCACGATTTTGTTCACCCTGTTTGAAGCTTAATAACTCCCGTGTTTTTTGTCGCAATTTTCTGATATTTTGCAAGGAAGTTGATGTATTAGGTGAATTTATGCTGTTAAATTTTATTGGTTAAAGGTCGAGAGGTGGGGAGCTAGATATGGGTCGTGTGTCATATCTCGAATAGGGTCGGACTTAATGACGATTTTTCTCGTTATTGGCATTTACAATTCTTCATTAAACCCATTCCTACCCTCAAAATCAAGCTTTTGCCATTTTATAAAAATTAATAATATAAAAAGTTTTTAAAATAAAATATCATAACAGGTGGCGCCACACACAGTTTTAAATGTTACCGGAAAAGTTAAGCAACTCATTGCTGGACGTTTTTGCATTGTGTTCTAGTTGCACTTGTAAATATAAATCATAAAATAAATTTTTTAAAGCATTGTAACTTTGGTACTAAACAAGGAGCTTATTTTAAACAATTTCTCTAAACTTTGTACATAACAAATCGTCTTAGTGCGACAGTAATTTAGACAGTGATGTTTAGTGAAATTGGATATGGCAGAACAATACGTGGGAAGATCTGCCAAGGGGATGCCTGCTCTTATTTAAATGTTAGACACATGAAGAAAATTCTGAAAACTCCACGTGACCAGTTCGTTGGTCAGGCACAAACTCCGAACCAACTACCATTGTTCAGTGGCTTTACAAGCCACTGAACAATAGTAGAAAGTCATAGTTAATTGAATTTTGGGTCACTGAGTTTATATAAATAAACAAAGAAAATTTTAAGATATTTCCAGAAATTAACATGTTAACTTAAATTAACTCTATAATATATTATTTTATTTTCTAAAATTAAATATAAAATAAACGAAAACTAGTAAATTAAGCAATTTAAGGTTAATTTTCGAATAGTTCAGCTAATGAAATTACTTTTTTTAAATCATTTCCTTTAACAATTTTACTCAAAACATAGAAGAATTTACTCAATTAAATTCTTCAATTGGATTAAAATTCTTTCACTCTAATTGCTAAGGTTTAAATTTAATCTCTCGACTAATTCTAATAAAAATTTTACCTACATATTACCTTTTAAAATAGGATTATTTTATAATTTCTACACATATACATATATACATATTAGCCAATAATGATATTCATAAATTTAATTATTTTTTTCTTTGGTTGATTAAATTTAAAAAAAAAATTAATTTAATTCTTCATTTAAAGATTACGAATTTCAAGTATATTTAAAGATTTAATCTCAAAATTACTAAATGTAATACTTTAGTAAACAAATTTCAAAAATTGAATCGATAATACTTCATTAAAATTACTGTTATGGATTATTTACTGTTCATTAATATTTTTATTTTATATATTTTTTTAAAATTCAATTTAATTAAATCTTTGAATAGGATTATATTTTCTAGTATCTATTTTATGAATTTTACTATAAATAAATATCAAATTATTCAATAATAATATAGAAAAAAAACCCTTTTTATCTTTAGTTTTAGTATCTTTAGTGGTGCTGTGTTTTTTACCTTTTCTTTAGTATTTACTCTTTAGACTTTTGTTGATTTTTCTTTGGCTAATTTGCTTCTTTTCATTTGCTACTTGCTTTACTTTTTTTTTATTTCTTTACAATTGTACATACTTTTAACTTATTTTTATTTTTTTTCGTCTTATTTCATTAATTTACTTACCGTGTTTTCTTACTTTTTATTCTTTAACTTTGATTTTTAACGATTTTCTCCTAATTTTGTTATAATATTTTCTTTAATTTAAAAAAAAAAATTAGCTTCTTAAATCTTCGAATTTTAAACTTTATTTTATTATTTCTTTTTATTTATCGAGTAATTTTAATTTAAGTAAAGATTATTTATTTATTGTTAATTATGTATGTCATTTACTGTAATGTCTGATTTTATTACGTTCACTATTTTACTCTCATTAAGTTAAAATTTTTGAAAGAGTTTCTTTCTTTTGATTCTATTAATTTGAAAATAATTAGCTTATTAATTTTTCTTCGTTTAATTTCTAATAATTTTAATTTTTCTTCATTTATCCTTATAATTATGTAATTAAATAAGTTTGAATAATGATATAAAAGTAATTATATTATTTTACAAATTACAAGTATAATTATCTCAGATTTTTATATTCTTAAAACTAAATTTTTCCAATTTTTAATTTTGATAAACACTAATTTTCTTAATAATCTTATTAAATATCTAATTATAATTCAATATTTAAATTTTAAAAAAATATATATTTTATTATTAAAACGAATAGAAAACTATTTTAAATTATTTTGTAAATTTTTAAAATAATTTGAATGTCTTCTTAATTATTTTAATCTTGTATCTAAATGAAACGATGAAAACTTTTATTATTATTTTACTTAATTACAGAGCTTGCCCAAAAATCAGTTAACCACTATAAAGACTAAATTGTTTTTATTTGAATATTTAATTATATTCTAAATCATGTTTCAATTAATTTTATGAATTTAAAAACAAGAAAAAAAGTTATTTTAAATTTAGTTTGAGATTCTTATTCACAAAAACAATTAAAACACAGTTAATCGACTTTTGAGCCACCCTGTATTTAATTATTTATAAAAGCGAAATTACTTACTAATTTATTATATTATTATTTTTTTTTAATTACTTATCAAATCTAAAACTGTATTTAAATTACATTTATTACTAATTTCAAATATATTTTTTACTCTGTTTATATAACAATTTTGTTATCTTTAATGATGATTTTAATTTTTTAAAATGTTTAAAACACACTAATTAACTTCGAAATTAAATTGTTCCTATGAAATTTAATTAATATTGATAAAAATAATTAAATAAAAGCATTGTTATTAGATTAAATGGTAAAATTATAATAATTATACCTTCTAAAATAATTTTAATAATTTTTTAAAATATATTATATTTTTTTAATTATATCGAAATAATAAAAATATGTATAAAATAATTTATTTTTTAAAATTATATCAAACGGTGAAACTAAATTACTATTTTATTTGGGCTTCTATTATTTTAGTTTCTTATAATTATTTATAACAAGTGTTNTTCTACATTAAGAAAAAAAACATTGAAAAACACGGAAAAATTTTTATTCTACCCAAAAGCTGGAAATCACTATCACGATGGTGATTTTTTAACTAATTAACACGTCTGAAGATATTTTATTAAATTCCAAATAAAGTAATAAGTACACTGAAGTTTGTACAAAGGTAGAAACAATATTGAAGAAGGTCTCTATTTTCATTACCTTCTTCAATATTAAAAAATCCCAATGAATTATTCATTTACTTCTTCAATATATTTAACATTGGATGTATAGTAACCTAATTTTCAGTTTTTTTTTCACGAATAAAGAATTATAAAAACAGGATAAATAAGAAAATATTTATAAACTTAACGAACAATTATTTATCGTGACATCATCTCAATGCCGGGCTGCAATTTTTAATCATATTTTTTAATTTATTTCATTTAAAATATATATGGCATATTTAATAAATGTTGAAGAATAAAATTAACCTAAATTCTGTGCCTTTTATTTTAAATTTATCATAAATCATAAGCTCTATATTTAGTTCTAAAGCATTGTAATTCATGTTTAATTTCCTATTCTCCTCTAAAATTGAATGCATTTAATTTCTAAAACTCATTTTCTATTCTGATTGATTTGTAGAAATAATACATCTATAACATCAAGTATTGTAATATTGATAATTATTTAAATAATTTTGATATTTTCTTCCTTATTTATCGTGTGTATTAATGTTTTTCCTTATAAATTAATTATGTTTTATTATTTAAAACTATTTCTTTAACATGTTTTGAATTGAAACTGTACTTGACATTATCCAATAATTAAAGTTCAAAGGATAAAATTCCATTTAACTTACACGAATGTAAACATTATAAATTATAGATTAAGTTGTTCTAATCATTTCTTTAATTAAAAGAATGATAAGTAAAGTAAGATATAAGAGTTCAGCTACGTTTTAGAAATGTATATTTATATTTAATCAATATTTTCTTAATGTTATTAAGAGTTTAGAGAGGATTTAGCTATCAACCATAAAATAAATCGCGTGTGTGTTTTTATCGAACAAGACAACATTGCTTAAGTCAAGAGGGGGATCAACAAGTTTAGTTAGTGTTGGATTTAGATCAGTAATCCTTCTCTCATTGGTGAGTGGTCCTTACGAAGTTTGTTCGATTGTGAACAACAAAAATCAACAAGAATAACAATAACAACAAGGTTGAAAGTGCTATGAGTTTGCTGATATTAACTACCTGCTGTCTGACAGCAAGTAATTGCCTGGTTCTATCTGTCAGCAGCATACGTGACACATAATGTTCGTCTCTGCATGTTTCTGAGCGTAATAAGTTACCCTCTGTGCGATAACGCACCATCCCCAAATTGTTATTTGAGAAATATAAATGAATGTTAGGAAAGCGCATCTGTGTATTCGTAATTTATCATTTGAAACCTTAGGTAGTCTCATCTTTTAGTAAATATCCAATTTTTCTTAAAGATTTTTCATAAAATGATATATTCTAATGGACTGTATCCGAAGTTCTTAAAACAAATTATTCTATTTTTATTTAAAAAAGAAAGAAAGCAATAAAAAGTTACATCATTTATATTTTTTTAATTAATAAATATTCATAAGGTAAACAATAAAAATAGCTTGAAATCATTATTATCGCTGTCTGAAATTCAATACAAATTACTAATAGTAAGAAAGAAATTTAATCATCATTTCATTCGATTCTTTTATTTCAATTAAAAATACCCGTGATAAGAATTGATTACTCATTTATTAAATTTATAAATGTTTGTAAAATTTTATATTATAATTAGTTAATGAATAACTGTGTTAAACATTCCTATTTATATAAATTCCAAACAGCTAAAGTATGCGTTAATGTCTTAAATTTTTAACATAAAATTAAAAGTATATCTTTTATACATTATAAAAAAAATACATTATGGATTTTATAAATATTCAAAAAATATAACTTTTTACAGATTTAATATATTTATTTATTAAAATTAATATTTTTACAGGTTATGCAAATATTTTTCTCAGTTTTCTTTTTATTTATTAACTTGTCACCTGATATTTATTCTAAAGTGTTTTTCTACTTAAAAAAAATAAAATAAAATAAATTATTAAAAATAAAGTCAAAGAAAATTAAATAACTTTAGAAAACATTAAAAATTTTTGGAATTTTATAAACATTTTTCCGCATAAAATATTAAGCATCCTGCTAATTGAACCGAATGTTTAAAGCGAGTAAATTTTAAAATGAAATGAGATCTTTTAATAGCAAACATCGTTCTTATTCAATTTAGGAAAGTATCTGTTGAAAATAGCCTTTTTTTTTTTTTAATTTTCTAGTAACCCATAACACTAGAAAAAGAAGCTCGGATGTGGCCATAACAGAATTCAATCTGAGAGTAGAACAGTACAGATTAATATTAGGTAATGTAGAGGGTGAAAAGATATAAATATTATGCAACTACAAATCTGAATGAATTTTCTAGGTTATTACGTAGCCTGTACCACGTCATTATATTTGACTATCACCATTAGATGGCATCGTTAGGGAGGTAGAAACAGATTGCCACGAACGACATACCGCACAGTCATGCTATCGAGATGTCAGCTTATAGATGACCACATTCTCCGACTATAAAAGGTAACAGCTGCAACCGGCTGACAATACTGATGACTGTACCTAATGATTGCTGAATATCAACACTTTGCAGTTGCTTGCTTCATTCGTTGCTGTATTCGTGCATCTATATGGCACTATTCGTTGTGTCATTTCAATGGAGAGGCGTGTAAAGTTATTGACATTTTCTAATGTTAAAGAGAATGTGTCTTTGGATTAATATAAAGATGCAGAAATATTTATCATGTTCATTTCTAAACGGATTTGCGGATATTATTTCCAGTTTTTTTTTAGATTAAAATTTTCTTTTTCTGAATAGTTTTAAATATATTATATCCAATACATAAATTTAAGTGAGATAAACTTAAAATTTTATAATTTCACAAGCGTTAAAATAAGAGAGAGAGTTTGTTAAATAAAAATTTGCATTATTAAATAAACGTGAGAATATAAACATGAAATTTTAAAGATTATTTTCCATTAAATTTCTGTTTTATATTTCTAATTTAAATTATATTAACTCACGTTAATTTTTTAATATTTTGAGATAATTGAATTCAAACTAAGTTAATTGATTTAAATTAAAAATTTATAATTAAATCTCCATTTTAAAAACATTTTAAATAATTAAAATAATTAATAATAAATAAGGAATAAAGTTTTAAAATATTATTTAGTATTTAATTATCTTATTAATAATTTATTGTTATTTACAACAAGTTTCCTTTTTGAATTTTTTGTTGATTTATATNTTCAATTTGGAGGTAGTGGTGAATTTTTTGTATTTTATCTCATAATAAACTATTATTATTATTTTGGTAACTCGATTATCTATAACACAGTAAAAAATTAATGGTAAAGAGTTTTAATGTAATGTTTCACGTATAAAACTTTGAAATCGGAAAAGCAATACAAAATATTTATCTCTGTTGATCTGTTTATCATCAGTAAAGCTATAAAGTAAGGAGGAACAGCTTTTTGACTACAACGAGCCGCATGTAAAAGGTCATACTGTACTTAATCTCTATCATCTATCATAATAGACATAAAGTTACTAACCATAAATATGCAAGGTAAAATATAGTTAGAAGCTTGTATATATTTAAAAAAATTAAATATGTGCTAGAGTAGGCTTTTCGGCGTGTATTTTTTAAAAAATTCTTTTGTTATTTTATAAATGAATAACGGAAAGATTTAATCACTAAACACATTTGCATTATCTGTCATAGAAATCATGATAAAAGATGGCGATTACAAGTCGGTTATGAATGGATCATCGCTCTCACGTTCCGATCTCATTTCACTACCAGCAACTAATCAATAAGCGTGACGGACAGTATGAGTTATGTACAGTTGTTCACGGACCGTTGCTTGCCTAGTAAAAGTGATGTTGAAGACATTCTGCTTTCACTCAGATAAAACACTACAGCACCTAAGGGAGCTTACAGACTTCGTTATCTTACAGAGCCACTGCATCATCTCTTCCCCTTCTGTTCTAGATGACAGGTGAGGCCTGACTGTTTCAATAGCCTGATCGGACTGAGGTTTTCATTTGTCTAATATAATTTCTTCTGTTTTACAAATTATAAAATTTCAACTTTGCTATAAATAAAATTCTAGAAGGTTTATTACCCGATAATTTCTGTTAATTAAAAATAATTATTGCAGTTTTATAAAATTATATATATAAAAAACATGAAAATACTTAAGCATCTTCTATAAGAGACGAGTAGGAAGACAGTTTTGCGTATAAAGAATCAACTAATTTTTTATATTTTTTATTTTATTAAACTTTAAAAATGATAAAAGGAGAAAAAAATATGAAATATTCGAGTTTTTGTTGGTTGATAGATACTCAGAAGTCAACAAAAAAAAAATGCATTCTCGCTTCGAATATCTTACTATCAAATTCAATTTGTGAGAAAATTGATAGGCATAATAAATATTAATTTTTGAAGCGAAAGATTACAATTTGACATCACAGAAAGAGGAAGAAGGGAATAAAAAGAAAACAAACAATTTAAAAATAAATATTTTTTATAACCAAAAATATACAGCTTGTTAGAATTATTTATATTATTCTTATTCATAATTCATTTTTTTTTGTAGATTCTAATATGGGAAGCGATCGAAAAAAATGTGCTTCCTTCTTTGGTATTGTCCATCTTTGAAGTGGAAGAAACAGTAGCCACAGGGGAAGCTTTGCCTCACATGACATGTTCTATTGACGATGCTGATACAAGAAGGATCTGTGATATCCTGCCATGTAAACATCAACCTTCTGAATGTAACAGAGCACTTGTACTCTTATAAAAAAAAAGGGAAAAAATCGATGTTACGCGAATTTTGATCATGGTTTAAAATTTTTATTTGATTAATTTCAATAGTGTATAAATTAATTTTAATAATGATTAATTGTAGATATTTAACTTTAATCGAAAACCTTTACGTTAAGTGACTTAATACATCTTAAATAATTTTAATTTAAGATGAGTTAAATCAATACACAAATAATTTTTATTGTTGTTTTATCGATTGTATATTTTGGATATTATTCTATTAAACGTATCTACTATAATAGGAAAAAATAATTCAATGTTAAGTCTACAAGTTATATATTTTTAAATGGCCTCATAATCGTTTTTAGTAAACAGAAATGGCATTAGAATGGTTGTATAATGATGTAAAATAACCTGAAAATCTTTAAAAAAATTATTCTATATTCTTATAAATTATCACTTTATTATCCAATCTTTCTTAGATATATTTTTACAATTGTGTAAATAATTATCAGTTTTTTCCAAGAATTTACAAATGTTAATTACTACAGTTCGATTTCGAACCGTCTTCTCTCAATTATACTACAACTATTTTAAGTAATTTAATATATTTGTTTTAATTTTATTATCTTCCAATTTCTCATGTAAATATTCTATAATATTTAAAAAAAACTTCACAGATTTAATGAATAAAGAAGATCGATATTACAATACATCCACACTTGAGTATATAAATTAAATATAAAAACCTCCACTAGCCAATATAGACAGATGATTACACGAACTGTAAAGTGCACTAATTCAACAATCGAGTTAAAAACAAAGTTAAACACAATCCGTTTTCTTCCAAATAAAAAAAGGAGTTGTTTATATTTTCTACGATTTCATTCTTTCACCTTAGCAACCAGTCAGATCGTTTTGTAGTTCCATTAGTCTAACAAAACGATCCAATCTTCCTCTTTCTACAGCAAACTCTGTAAATACTGATTATTTGAGGATGCTGGAGAAGATTCGCAATCACTCAGCCTTGATAACTCCACTTGAAGTTAACCCATTCCCGATGTAGTAGAGAAGCAATCCTTTAAGACAAGCAAAGTGTCAAATCCCTTATTCCAGCGTTACTGATACTTTCACTTTGCACTTCTATTTCCCCTTTTTCTTTGGCTTTCTATATATATCTCACTCCTCTAACTACTCCCAGACGTGGGCTTGTCCTTAAGTTGTTTTCGATGTTCTGGGCAACCCTTTGCGAGATCGGATGTGATCACATCGTCCGATTCTTCTAGTTTCTCGTTCCAATTTTTTTTTCTTTGCAAATAAATTCTCTCGGGATATTCTTTTCTGAATGGTGTGTTTTTTTCCTCCAACTATCCCTTGACTTCTTTCACACTTCAAAACAAACATCGAAACTATTTTAGGGAAAGAACGTTATTTTTTTGTCTAGGGAAAACAACTTAAGCCATTTCCAACATCTTATCTAATTGGGAAAAATTCTAAGCAATAAAAAAAGATGAAGTTCTGAAAGTTATTTATTTTATATTTGATCAGAAATAAATAAATAAATCTCATTTTAATATTTTAATGTGTTTCTCAAATATTACGCTTTTATAGAAGTTATTTACATTTCTATCATCCTGAATGTTGACATTATAATATTTTCTAGATTGCATAATTTATTATTTATTTATTTATTATTTTAAATAAGGATAATCAATAAATAATAATCGCACAGGTCTACATAAATAAATAAATATATAAACGAATAAATCATTTTACATTTTTATTCATTTCGCCCTGTGTTTCTATACTAATAAGAGGGCCTTTTTCTATACTAAATCTTAGGTTCGGCCATTCCAGAAAAAGGGCAGAGTGAAGAGAAATGCAACCACACATATTTAGGATCACTCACACTCCAAGAAATAACTGGGGTTTTTGTCAATCCGAATTCGAACCCGGATCCCCTAGAGCGGTAGACTAAAACATTAATCGTGTCGGGTATTTGGCAATCCCAAATAAACGAATAATAAAATTATATTTTAAAAATGTTCTTGTAAATTTTATGTATAAATATTTAAAATATAAATTTTTGAAATGTGTTAAATAGGAGGGTAGCTACCAATTACCTCGTGGCATATTTTGGAATATTTGTAAAAAATAAATAAATATTTTCTCTATTTACAGATATTGAATTGCTTAATGTTAATTCATATTTATTTATATAATTTTAACTTAAAGATTTATGTATGTATGTATGAAATAAAAATTTACTAAATAAATTTTATATATATTTATAAAAAAATAAATAAATGAATCAAGATTTATGTTCAATAAAATTTTCTAAATTTTTTCAGAATATTAACATTTTATTTATATCGAAAGCATAAAATTAAATAAGGAAATGCTACAGAAAACTATTTACTATTATTATTTTTTTTTACATGTCTATCACTTGAATTCGTAAGAACCAAAGAATTTTATTACAAGGAATCTATCTCTTTTCTAAAATTTACTAATAATAAAAATACTTTTGCTTTAAATGTATGAGTATTTTTATCATCTCCGATATTTTCACAAAAAATAAAAAATAAAAAGAAAGTTTTTTTTTTCCTGATTAGTTCCATCCGTCTTTGAGAAAAAATTTGAACTTAATGTATTATTAATTTATTACTTTTATATATTATTTATTAAAAATCTTTATATTTTATTTATTAAAAAAGAACTGTTTTATTATACGAAATGCAAATTTGTCTAATATAATTTC
>NW_019386272.1:0-39946 GCF_000671375.1 Centruroides sculpturatus | reverse complement strand
AAATTACTTTTAAAGCTGATTTTTGGGCCATGCTATATATTAAATGGTATTTTTTTTAAAATTTTTATTTATTAAATTTGAAATTAAATACAAATTTAAAATTTATTGATTAAAAAAAACATAAAAATTACTTAGAAACTTTCTAAATATATATATAATGCATTTAACATATTTATAAGGAAATATTTAATAATTATTTTAAAATATTTTATTAATGTATTGATTTTAAAGATGAATAATTATGTTAAAAGATTTAATTTAATGATAT
The DNA here is from genome assembly GCF_000671375.1 of Centruroides sculpturatus. NCBI lineage: Eukaryota > Metazoa > Arthropoda > Arachnida > Scorpiones > Buthidae > Centruroides > Centruroides sculpturatus. Next base: position 39,678 of record NW_019386272.1, on the reverse strand, counting down.
TGAAACTCTTGATATGGACCATTAACGAAACTAAAATATTTTATTTTTTGGAAAATTTTATTTATTTCTGAAAAATATATTTTATATCATTCTCGAGAGATGTTTATTACGAGGCACTTTAACTCGATAAACATGCATATTTTCTTAATAAGAATATTCTATGAAAGGTACTAATGAATATTCATTTATATAAATGAATCAAAGCTTTAACACTTCCATTTTGGAATCTAAAGGAGAATATAGAATTTTTAAGAATATTTTTGTGTCATTAATGAATTTCTACAGGTCACGAAATTACTATCACGTTAACTTTCGTTCAATCATTTTCTACCAAAGAGAAAACACTAGTTAAAATTCTTTTTAATTCAAATCTATCCAATGTTTTCAATGAAATTTAACGTTTAAAGCTTATCCTTATTAATTTTTCCTCTTAAAAATCAATATTACGTGACTAAAAAATCCTTTAAAAACATTGATTTTCTTAAGTGGTTGCTATGAAATAAAACAATTTATTTCTTTATTTTTAATGTATGTTAAACATTGATTGCTATTCATTATTTATCTACTTTTATTATTATAAAAACAAAATATAATAATCCTAACAAATGTTTAAATGAAATTTTAATAAGTATTTATTTTTAGTTAATGTTTATAGAGAAAATCAAAATTTTAAATTGTTAATGCTGAATATAAAATACATTATTTAATTTTTGAAGAAAAGTATAAAGGATAAATACCTTAAATATTCAATAAATGACATTAGTTAATGGAATTCGAAAGATAAAAGTGTAGAAAATAATATTATTTTAAGGACGTCTATGATAAATTGTTATGCGGAATTTTATACCATATTTACGGAAAGTTAAAGCAAAATTTATTTAAATAAATTATGTACTGAATAAAGAATAAGATGATACAAAATATGAAATATAATTGTTTACAATGCCATAGACGTAGAGAATTCAACGAGTACTAAAGAATGTTATTGAAGTATTCTAAGTTATTAAAATAGATTGTTTTGAATGGAGAAAACTAGATGATGTGAAAAAATCTCTCATTCTCCGCTGGATTAAGGAAAGATCTTTCTTGAATAAATTCTGTTTTGCAGTAATTCTTACAGAACAAGTTAGTTTCATTAGAATGGTTTTGGACTAAAATTAAATGAACAAAACTCAGGTTTATATAGAAAAATTTAATCAAATTTTAGCTCATTATGAGCTGATCATTGAATTTAAACAATTTTATAACAGTTTTTCCCATTATAAACTGTATTTTAGTCTGCCCATAATGCCAAAATCTAAAATGTCAAAAACCAAAATGCAAAAATCGCGATTAAAATTGACTTGACTGATTTATTTTACTATAGGGATTATATAGTAAAATAAATCAGTCAAGTCAATTTTTATCGGTAGACGACAGCATGGCAAGGTAGTTTATTCTACTCTCTTTATGAGGAGACCTTATCATGATTTTTCTTAAGCATTCTACATCATGAAATCGTTCTTCAATTTCTTCAAGTTAATTGATCTTATTGAGAGCTGCTCTTGTCAATAATTGGGCACCATTTAGATCTCCATATTAACAAATCAAATTAATGATACTTTAAATAACAACTTTATTGTGATTTTTCTAATTTAAAAATTTAAATTAACGAAATAATAGATATCTGTAACAAACTCCAGTAGAAATTGTACAATTGTAAAGTCATTTCAGAATTTCTCAATATCATTCTTAAGTGATAGAGATTTTTAAAATTGAAAAATAATTAGATAGCACGTGTAAGAAATGATATAGCGGATGTTTCAGTGCTGGAAAATATAAATGAATAAACAAGCAATTATATACTACGTATATATATATAAAATATATATCATCCAGATCACATTAAAAAGCAATTATTTATTGTAAAATGTGCATTTAATGAACACAGTATTTACAATAATGAAACCGCAAAACATAAAAAAAATTGCTCAGGCGAAAGTTAGCAGGGTGTTGGACCCTGACTTAACATTGTAAATTTTCCACTTTTCCATGCTCGAACTATTGTACCTTTCTCAAATTTCTCTTCAGAGACATCATCTGCAAGATAAGAGCTTTAATTTGTTACCCGGAACCCATTTTTAGCCCCAGACGTTTAATGAAACTAAGTCTGACAAACTGAAACTCTTTCAATTACTATAAAGATTTAAAAAATCACGTGATCTCCGGTCCAAATAGAATGTACTGTACTGTACTTATACAGTTAATCGGAGCTTCCTGCCCCTGAGCTTTCCATATGTGCTCGCGATTTTTATCTAACTCCTTTTTCGCGATTAATACAGAACAGAAAGATGGACGAAATGTATAGGTCTTCAATTTAAAATTGCAGCTCCAATAATTCTACATATAGAAAAAAAAACATTGAAAAACACGGAAAAATTTTTATTCTACCCAAAAGCTGGAAATCACTATCACGATGGTGATTTTTTAACTAATTAACACGTCTGAAGATATTTTATTAAATTCCAAATAAAGTAATAAGTACACTGAAGTTTGTACAAAGGTAGAAACAATATTGAAGAAGGTCTCTATTTTCATTACCTTCTTCAATATTAAAAAATCCCAATGAATTATTCATTTACTTCTTCAATATATTTAACATTGGATGTATAGTAACCTAATTTTCAGTTTTTTTTTCACGAATAAAGAATTATAAAAACAGGATAAATAAGAAAATATTTATAAACTTAACGAACAATTATTTATCGTGACATCATCTCAATGCCGGGCTGCAATTTTTAATCATATTTTTTAATTTATTTCATTTAAAATATATGCTATCCATCTCAAATTAGTAGTGTCTTGCGCCTGTACATCATACTTTTCCTAATAGCAGAAGAGTCATGCCGGTCATCTCTCTAACTCCTTTCAAGGGAAAAGTTTTGAATTGAAATAACGTGACAGTTAATCAGGGTGTATTGCCTCTAAGCTTTCTATATCCGGCCTCGACGTTCGTCTCCGTTCTTGAGATTAAGAAAGGATAGACAGACAGACAGATAGAGAGACGAGAGTGGGAATTTATAGGTCTACAATTTTTCAAATAGAAGCGCTATAAACAGATATAACATTATCTAGCATAGAAATTATAAAAAAAATATAGAAAAATTAAGTTTGTAGTAATTCAGTATTAAAGACATTTTTCGTTTTCTTAACGGAAAAAAATAATATACAGTAAAAATATTTGTAAATATTATTTATATTTCAATATTTTCTATACATTCACAATATGTTAATATTTACAAGGCTTTCTAATGTGTAAGAAATAATTAAATGTACACAAATATTTTCCTCATCGCTAGTTTTATTTAATTATAAAAATTACTTTTAATTTTCTTTTTGTAGATTTAGTTAATATACATTCACGCTTCTTCTTTTGAGATATAATTTTATTGTTTATTTCTTAATATTTTTTTATTATATAAAATAAATAAGTTTTAATTAAGTAAACTAAATTTAATTAGTTATTTATATATAATAGAATTTCTTAATTTTTAAAAATATTTTTCTTTTAATTTTAATGTAATTATAAAATAATNTACAACTATATTTATGCATGTTTAATTAAATAATATTAAAAGTATCTTAATATTTATTAACATTTTAAGAATAAACTTTAAAATTTACCAATATAAAATATTTTTTTATTATTAGAAATTATTAAATTATTATTAAATTATAATTTAATAACTCTTCTCAATTTTCATCTAGCTAACTCCCTTCTCGAGATTAATTAAGGAAAGACGGGCAGACTGACAGACTGACGACATAGGGAATGTATTGCACAGTACAGGCCTAAACTTTGAAAATTGCAGCCCAATTATAAATAAAACAAATTTAAACGTTAAGTAATTCAAATTTAATTTGAAATATTATTTTGAGATTCTAAAATTTATTAAGTTAAATAAACAAATGCAATACAACTCAATGTTTAATGTATAATTATAAACTTTAGATGTAACCTTTGAAAATACTTTTTATTAATATTTATTTAATTAAATACTTATTTACTAAAATAAAATATTTTACAGAGAAAAATCTGTTCATTTAAACTATTAAAATTTAAGACATGTCATAAAGATTTTTTTAAAATAGATCTTAAATATAATTTTGTAGATATCAAATTATTATTATTACAAATTAGTTTCATAATCAATTAACTTATTAAAAATTAAAAATTTTAGAAAGTTAATAATCTAATAAATTTTCTATTTAGATTAAATGTGTGAAGATGAGTAAAGTTGAATGTACATTGCAGAAAATATAATTTGTCAGCCTATTCACACTAAGGGTCATAAGTTACAGTTAGAAGATAACAAATAAGCGTTCACTTACTAAAAATGAAGTAAACGGTAATTGGGTACTTGATCCTTGGTTGTGATTGGTTAACTCTTGACTCTTGGTATTGTGATTGGTTAATTTTTAACTCTTGGCTGTCAATACGGTCACATGTTTGTACAGCATTGATGAGATAATTTTAAAAATTACTGAATTTGTAACAAGCCAAACTGAAAAAATATCTTACTAAAATTTTTTTAATTGTTAAAATATTTGAATTTTAAAATTTATTGGACATATCTTTTTATTTTTAAATATAGATAAACATTCGTAATCGTTTTAATTGTTTTTCCTCACCATTTCTATGCTTCCATTGATCATATACAAATTACAATGTAATTTACTCGTGTTTATTAAATGATATCAGTAAGGATTCATTTATTAGATAAATTTATAATTAATTCTGTCATATATTAATTTAAGCATCTAATTAATTTGCTCCCGATTCAAAACAGAAGTGAAGAAAGAGAACGGCAACTACAAAATCTTTAGACTTAAGATATAAACTAATTTTTTAAAAATATATCTGTAGGCCCTGTAATTAGCGGATGACCTGACGTAACTGAGAATAAATTCTAAAATTAATTAATCTTTTAAGATTTATATCAATTTAATAATAATATAAATAAAATTATATTCGTTTTTTGAATAGATATTATTACGAATTATTAATTCATTTTCGTAAAAAATTCGTAATTTTCAGGAAAATAATATTCTTTAAAGTTAAAAATAATCAAAAATATTTTAAAATTTAATATAAAATAATTATTTGTAGGAATTTTAATAATTTTTTAACTAAATTAAATTAATGAAGTTATATAATTGTACAAATCAAAGCTGATCTTCTAATTTAAATACTCTAATATAAATAAATAAATAATAGGAGCTAGTTTATCAATCAATTTTAAATTTTGTACTAATTTTACCCTAAGTTGTGAATAAATAAAATACATCAGACATAAACGTACACGAGAAATATCAAAATATAAAAGAGGCTAAGTAATGTTTAATTCAGTAAACAATGGCATGAGCGTTTAACTAGGTTGTCATTAAGAGATTTATGCTCTTTTTTTCTTTAAGCAAATACATTAAGTTCTTTTTCTACTTGATGCACGTTTCAATAAAATGAATCAAATATAATGCATAGTAACTGCACGCAAATGTATCGAGCTTCCATCAGAAAAGTCCTCTGTTTGGCCATTTTAAAACTGTGCTGTAATGTAAATAAAAACAGATTATAAAATAAGCAAAAATTATTGTAACATCGTTACAATGCTGTGCTGCAATTTTTAATCATATTTTTTATTTATTTAATTTAAAATATATGCTCTAGAATTCAAATCAGTAGTGGCTTGCCCCTGTACATCATACTTTTCCTGTTAGCAATAGAGTCATGCCGGTCATCTATCTAACTAACACTTTTCGAGGAAAAAATTTTGAATTTAAATCACGTGACTTCCGTTTTACACTGGTAGTTCTTATATAATTAATCGGAGCCTCCTGCCCTTAAGCTTCCCATATCTGGTCTCGATTTTAATCTATCTAACATCGTTCTCGAAATTAATTATAATATTAAGAATTTCCTATTCAGAAATTAAAGGTCTTTTGTAGTAAAAGAGTAGAAGATTAGGTTAAAAGTATTAAGGAAGGACAGTCAGACGGATGACAGTGGGAATTTATAGGTCTACAATTTTTTTCAAATTTAAACTCGACTAGAATAATATTAATCGATAAAAATATTGTTTAGATTAATTCAGACTTAAGTTATTACAACTAATACGAAAAGCGTACATTTTACTCTAGATATTGCTGCATATTTCGACAGAAACACTAAATAATTAAAGTTTTATTGAAGAAAAACGGATATTTTGGAGAAGAGAAATGAATAAGAAATTTAAGATAAAAATGAATTTTTCGCCAATTTTTCAGATTTATAACCTGGAATATATTTCTGAAAATTATAATTAAAATTATTTCTATTTTTTTCTTCAATGAATTTAAATTAATAATAAAATTAATATTAAAATTTAATAATCTTGCTCTTCCTTTAATTAAAAAAAAACAGCAAAAGTATAAAATTTTAATAAAAATATAAAGCTTATTAAAAGTCAATTTATACTGAAATTGTCTCAAATATTTCTTTATTTATAATTCTACATTTAATATTATTATTTTCTCAAATTATTTAAGATTTTTTTAATATATAATATACTGAAAAATGCAACGTATACATGATATATAAATTCATACAGTATAACATTTTCAATTACCTTGTGTAAGGTGATTCTTCATTTCAGATGGAACTCGACGATTGACCCATGAAATTGTTTTTCTTTTTAATTTTTAATTTTCTATAATATATTTTTTATATAAAAACATTAGAAATAAAGTAAAATATTAAATTCTAATATTTTTGTTGCTGCAATAAATCAAATCTCAGATGATTTTATGAAATTAAACTTTTAGCTCTTACTACATTTTTAAATTAAAAGATGACATTTTATTAATAAAATATTTTTAATTTATTTAAAATTTTTTGTAAACAAATTTAAAATATATCATTTAAAGATTAAAAAGATGACAAAGTATGGGCTACTTGGTAGAATTTTATACCATGAAAAAGGGAATAAAAAGAAAAATTATTATAAACTTGCAACTTCAATTTTGCAGTTTACAGTTGATTTAACAAATAACTTTTTACTTTTTTAAAAATTTATACACTTGAAATTTTTCTTATTATACTGTAAATTCTTACTTTTATCGTTGTAGAATAGATAGAAAGATACTTAAATTATTTAATCATATAATATGAACTGACTGTTGAAATGATTTTTAAATCATTGATGTATTATTACAAATAATATACTTATTTTATATTTGATGTACTGTACAAATATTAGGAAATTTTGAATATTAAAAAAAATCAAATACAGTTTTTCAACAGTAATTCTATAGTTTTAATCTTTTCCAATTACTATTTATTTTTAAATTAGGCTATATAAAAATTACATTAAAGTGATAGAAGAATATACTACATACAGTATTTATTGTAAAATTAAGGTATTTTATGATGTTTATTAACTCTTTTACCGTATTTTTTCGAGTAGAGCAAAATTTCGATCGATGATATATCTTTCAAAAATCCATTTTTGTAGAAAGCGAATGTAACTAGAACAAAAAAAATGTATTTTCAATACATTCTAACAGCATGTAAACAGCATGATGTGGCCCTAATACTTGTAAAAATGTTTGCAGACAAGAATTCTTTCTTGACATGATTTCAGAAAAAGTAACTCAAATTTTTTTTTTGAATACCGAACTTTTCTGTGTAGTCTTCTGAAAGTAAGTACAGTATCACAGAAAATAAGCAAAATTTCTGAAAAAGGACCTTAGATAACACACACCGTTCTTTATAAACATAGGCATACAGGTATAATATTCTGTTTTCTTACATCTTGTTGAAAGGTAACTCTTTAGACTCAGTTTTTCACTCCTAAGTTTTCACGATGTTTACAATGTAAATAAACGTAATTATCCTTTTTATTTAACAAAAATACAAAGAAAACATACGAATGTAATAAATTATATTTTAAAAAATAAATTAAAATCCTTTGATATATTGATAAAATCATCTGAAGGACGTTAACAAATAATCTTTCTTACTTTTATAGCAAAATAAAATTATTTTTAAAATCTTGTAATTAATTTACTGTAAAAATGATTAAAATTTTCTTAATTTATATACATTTTAAATAATTTTAGTAATTTATTTTATCTTTTAACTAAAAATTTTAGAAGACAATCTTTAAAAATAATGAATATTTAAATTTGTATTTTCCTAATACTACGATTAAAATATTAGATTATTTATCATATAATATGGATTTTATTAAGCTATTCTATAATGTTTATTGTAAAATTCCTATTTTTTATTATAGAAATGCATAGATTTTGCTTATATCTGAACGTTAAATGGTATGATTCATACCTCAATGTTCCGAATTAGCCACAAAAGTTATTGATGAAGGCAAAATAAAAGTCGATAACGTTGTACAAAATATCAATAAATAGTAATTATTTAATAAAAATATTTATTTTTTATTTATAATATCTGAATTTCATAAAACGCGTTAACATTAATANAAACATTCCTGTAGCTTAAGTTTTAGGGCATCATAGCTTTAAGACTTACATCTACACAAGCTAGGGCCTCATAGTTTGAGGCCCTAGCTTGTTTAGCATATTTACAAATTCATCTTTGATATTAGATAGAATCAAGTTTCATTTATAATTTTAAGTAATGTAGTGTTAATTATACATTAAAAATTACTTTTAAAGCTATTAGTAATATTAAAACATCTAAATACTTATTTAAAATATAAAGTTTTATCTGTTATTAAATAATTAAGTCGAAACAAAAGTTTTTTTAACTTCTCATATATCTAAGAATAATTTTTTTTAATATTTAATTTTGATTTTCATTTATATTTATTAAAATTTTAACTAAAAATTAATCAAAAGAAAAAAAAGAAATATTTTTAATTCACTTTCTTTCAACATTTCTAATTGCTGAAATGCGATCCAAAGTTTCGTATTTCAGAGTAATTGGCTCTGAAAGAAGAGTGGATGTTCTCGTTTCAATAAATAGCAAAGTTCACTGAAATATTCTTTCAAAGCTTGGGTTACAAACTCGGTGGTACAAGTTTGTTCTAGTTTCTGAGTCAACAACATTACCATGAATGGGAAGAATTACTTAAAACTTTAATAATGCATTCATTAGTATAATAGCATAGCATTTACCAACAAGGAAATCTTTATTAATAACCGTATCCTTAATGAAAGCATCGTATTAATATTCTCTATAAAAATTTACCAAAATAATTCATAGAAACTACAAAGAAATAACTTGAGTAATTATTCTTCCAACTATTAGAGCCATCGAGAGCTTGAGGGTAGAGCAGGTCCTTTTTTTATTTTATTTTATTTATTCCTTTGAACAAATGAAATACACATAGAATAACTTTTATACAATAAAAAAACAACCTTTATTTTGTTAGTAAAAATAACATTAATTTAGGTAGGAACCACTAGGATAAATTCTCAGCTCTCCGTTCTCTCGACGACTCTGTCAACTATTAATAATTAAATAAAATTAAATTATTTTTTTCAAATTATAATAAATTTACAACATTAATTAACTAAATTTTAAAATATTTTTTAAAATAATATTTGCAATGTGGAATAGAATAACAATACATTTAAAAAAAACAGAATATTAGACTGTTATTGATACTTAAACTTTTATAAGGATAAAGAAAAAACTCGATTAAACGGCATTTTAATCTTGTTTTAATGTTTTAGGAAGTATGAAGTAAAGGAACATGTGATTATCACATTACCCCCGAGAGATCTTGTCGAAAGAGAACGACACAGAACGATCTTCCTTATGATACCGTGCACAGGGGGATTCGATTTTGGCATCTCCCGACAGATATACTATCCATCAAAGATGACGTTCTAAGTAGGGTACAACGGTGTCTGACTGGTACTTCTCACATAACTGCCTATCGAGTCACTCGGAACTCCCACCTTGTCGTCCAGATGGTAGATATCACATTATAACAGTGAACCATCTTTTTTGACGTATACTTTGCTTTATTTTCATTAATTTTTATTAATTAATCTTATTTTCTAATGTTATAGATTAATTATAATCTTTTGAAAAACGTTTTATTCTCGGTGGAATATTAATTTCCTTGGTAATTTTCGCGGATTATGAATTAACTTTTTCCTCTCTTTTTTTAATTGTACAGAATATTAATTTTTTTTCTTTCGGATTTTTTTAAAAATTGAAACCGTATCTAAACTCTTATCATTGATAATTGTATGTAAATTTTTATAATAATAAATTCGACATGTTTTTATAAAGAAACTTCAAAAAAACATTAAAAATTATATTATCTTTGCTAATATATATAATATAAAATGATTAAAAATTATATAAATTTAAAAAGATATAACAAAAATTTTTTATAATAGATTATTATTACAGTTTTCTATCAGATACAATATGAAAATTCAATCCGTCATTTAAGATGAAGTAGTAAGAGATTTGGCACTTTAATTTCATTTATAAAGCATTTTTTTTATAAAATTTAAAACTAAATTTAGACGAATTGCATAATTTATCAATGTTAAAAATTTGTTTCCTACCTTTTTTTTTTTTTAAAAAATAATATTTATTCGAATTTTTAATTTAAGGAAACGGTAAATACTATATGACGTGATCAAACTGAATTTACAGAGCAGAGATTTATTTATTTATTATTATTTTTTAAATAAAAATACATGCAATTTGTTTATCTTGCTGTTTTTATAAATTCTTTAAAGAAAAAAAAATAATTCTGTAACATTAAAAATAATCAATTTAAATCTCTTTATCTCTTACTAAAATCGTAAATTAAAAGTAAATGTATGTAACTGTAATTTAAAACTGATTGTAAAAATTTATTATACATTTTAAATGATTATTTTATTAATTGTCAAATAAGAAATGATTTTATAGAAATATTTTCTAATGTAAAAAAAAAATTAATACTGACCTTGTAAATTATGCTGTGAGTTGATTCGTTTCTGGCAAACTTTGCCAGATATAACAATATTTCAGATGTCAGAGCGACAACACCTGCTGGTGACACTTGTAATTATACTTTATTAAAGGATGGGCTATAAGGTTAGTTTAAAGGAGCAATAATGACAGAAATTTAATTGATATAATTCCTTTCTTAGAAATATACTTATATTCTTCATCATTCTTTACACTTATTTTTCTTATATCATTTTAAATTTAATACTGTATAATAAATTTATTTACTATTAAGTTTTAATTAAGTCGATGAGTTACATACTTAAAACTTTAAAATTTTTACTTTATTTTATTTTTTTTTAAATAAATTTTAATTCTTTATTTTAAATTATTAATATTTACATTTAATTATAAATTAATCTTTTTAAAATGTGATATTTTGAATAAAATAAAAAAACAAAAGTTAATGCTTTTGATATTTAATTACAATTATAAAATCATGAAAATTTTTGAGAAATAAAGTTTAAAATACTCTTATATAATTTTAGAAACCGAAATTTAATTAAAATAAATAAAATAATACGTTTTATTTAGAAGTAAACTAAGATAAATTTTAATTTTTTTTTAGTTTTAGTATTTTTTTAATTGTATAATTCTTGATTTAAATTTTTATAAAAATTAATAATTTGAAATTGTAAATACCTAAAAGTAGTTAATGAAATGTATTATATATTTATTTAATAATTTCCAACAGATCTTGGTTAATCAGCATCCAAAAATATAGTTTTAGATGATGATTAATCAAGATCTCCGACATGCTTTACTGTAAGAAAACTTTATAATTAACTAAGAAATATTCTAACACGATTTAAATTATTATTTCATTATATTTAATACATTTTTTTACGAGTAATCACATATTATCATAATTAATATCGATTATTGTCTAAGAAAAATCTATTTCATCATTATGAATCTAAATAAATCTCCTTAATCTTTACTAAACATTTATCCAGAATAAACTTTTACTTAATTAAAAAATATATGTATATAGAGTAATAAATGTACTGAATCTTTATGAATGTTACATAATACATTTATAAAAATTAATACTATAGGTAGATAAAACAATAAGATAGAAATAATTGTAATTGTTTTCAACAGAAGAAAAGACGAGTAAGTAAGAAAGTAAGATAAACAAGGGGAAAAGAAGAAAGAAAAAGCAATTAAGATCAATTCCAGTCATAAAAAAAATGTTAAAAACAGGAATTTAAGTTAATAGAAAAACTTTTTTTCGTATGATTATTATAAATCCACTAAAGCTCTTTATGCAAGTTCGGGCAAACTTTACATTTAACCACTTGATCCGGATTGAATTACCTTACACTTCAATAATCTAGGTTCGTTCATTTTCATTAATTTCGATCGTTAATGTAAATTAACTAATGTTAAGCGTATATTTATTTGAAATGATTCCGAAGCTCATATAAATTTATTGTTCCTCGTAATCCTTCCAAGAATATAGACCCGTTCACTTCTTAATCAAATAAATTAAAATCATACTCATTAAACTTGTAAAAGTGAATGAATAGAATTATATAATACGATAATTTTTAATTAATAAAATTAATTTTTTTTAAATTGATAAAGTTGAAAGAGTGGGTAATTATTTTTTGCATGAGAAACAATAGTAGAATATTAGATTTGAGAGGAAGAAAAAATCATTTTTGGAAGGGAAAAATCAGTTTTGAAAAAACAAATACTACGAATGCATACAAAATACTAATTATTTGAATCGTTTATTGATTTTTCGAATTGCCAGATAGTGCATATCATAAATGTTTGAAGGGAAGTACATCGTTAGTTAGAAATTCAACGCAAGAAAGTAATAAAGCTTATATAAATTATTTCCTTCAAAATTATGTTTCCTTCTTTTTTTTCTCCTGTATGAAAAGCAACTAAAATAAGTGCAAAAAATACGATTCTCTGGTAAAATAATGATCAGAGAGAAAAGATGGTTCTGTAAATGACCTCATCTGCAATTCCCATAATTGTACTTTATGACGAATGAAAGAGTTCCACTGGGATGATGTTTAAAAGATAAAAAGAAAAAAAAAAGAAAAAAAAAAATGTTACTACTGTAACAAACGATCTAGCATTCTTAATCTGTTTTAAATGTTAAATTCTCTAGAAAGTTTTGTTTGTTTAGAAAATTATTTAAATAATTTTTTAAAAATACGAAATTCTTAAAAATTTCTTCTTACTAATGTTTTTTAAATAAAGAAAAATTTAATTGATTTTTATGTAAATAAATTACATTAAATATTAATTCATTTATCCTAATAATTAATACACCAACAATTTAATTAGTTTAATTATTTTTTTTACTAAAAAACCATAAGAAGATTCGAAGTTTCCATTAAAAATATATAGAAAATTTACTCAAAAATTAATATTAGTTGTTAAAAAATATTTTATTACTTAAACAAAATAATTTTTTTTACAGGGAAGATAATAAAATAGATATTTTCAGAACGCGTTGCAGAATATCAAAAACTTTATCGAATTTCACAATAAAAGAAAAAAAACTTTAAAGTAGTCAAAGAAAACCTCTTACTTAAAAAAAAAGAAAAGAAAAAAGAAAACTCAACTGGGGTGTTTCAGTATTACAAGAGCATAAAACTCCACTAAAAATACTACAAGTTATAAAATGAACAGAATAACGGAAAAATACAAAAGGAAGAATTGAAAAAATATAAAATAAAAAAAGTATATAAAAGGATGTAGAGAATAGCCAGTGTTATAGAATAAAAAGATACTGAAGGAGGTGAGGTGAAGGGAAGAAGGGGAAAATACAAGAAATAAAGGTGTAAGTGATCCAAGATCAATAGTAACGATTACTTCGATTATTTCTGTAGCAGGTCACCACAAGCTAAGAATGGTACAGATATGCACAAACTAGAAATTTTATAAGACCAAGACAAAACTTCTCAATATGGCTGCCGTAACTGAAAATGTTTCATAGGATTTTTTTTCTTCGATTTACTTCAATCTTTTCTTCTTTTAAGTACAATATAATAATACAAAGATGTTTTAAATTCGGAATTCTTGGCTCTGTTAGAAGATTCGAGTAGCTTAAACTTACTTCTTTCTAGATTCGCTCCATTTATTATACTGTAATATCTTGACAAGTAGATCTTTTATGCAATGCTTTTAGCTTACTACGATGTTTTTCTCCTTAATAAAAGAAGGGAGAATTAAGCGATGATTTACAATAGGAATTAATGAGGAAAATATAAAATTTTTATTACTTATAAATAACGTCAACATAACAATTTCATTCATTGAACTGAAAAATTATTTATCTTCGTTTTCAAATAATAAAATTTATGATTAATTTAATGTATTTATTAATAGATAATAAATCTTTCAAACTATAGACTCGGCGAAGTTAACATAAAATATTGTATCTAAGTTAAAGAAACTAAAAGTAATATAAGTCTGAATATAAAATAGGATATAACGTTAATAAAATTGACAATGGAAACAATTCAAATATTAAAGAGTAAGCTGTTAAAGCCATAAAAGGTAAATGAAACGAATTTATACAAGTGCAAAAATAAATGGGCTAAGCTAATATATTATTTATGATCATATTTGAATTGTTCTCCATTGGCTGTGAAGAGTTATAAAGCAATATTACCGAACTTTTAACATTTGCATACCGTTTTCGACAGTTCATTGTTATAAAAATATCGCCATTTATCAATTTTAAGAAATGTTATTTCATGTTTTTTGATATAGTTCAATCATATCCTAGTTAATTATTAATACTATGTAATAAAACATATTTATTTACTAGTAAATCACTATAAAACATGGAAACTGACTTAATTGATAGTATCTTTTAATCATTTTTGTAGTGTTTTATTCTTTAATATATTATTATGTAATTATGAAAAAATTCACATTTAAATCAAATTTTATATATATATGAATTTTTTCATAGTTTCTCATTTAATCTATCCGCACAGCATCCTACTGGAACCTTCTCTCCTCTTTCTTATCCCTCAATCCCCTTCGTTTCTTCAACCTTTAAGTAGGTTCTACTTCCAAATGATAATAAATTTTCTGGTCAAGAATTAAATAAAATTATATATTTGAATAAAACACATTTTAGACATTTTTAAATATACAATTTTTACAATAATTAACTCAAACTTAAGTTAGTCGCAAGATCGTAAACAGGCTACAAAACTTAAACTTTTACATAAAAAATTTATTAATAAAAGTATTATAAATTAAATTTTCTTTTGATAAATGGTTAAATGAATACAATAAATATAGATTTTTATCTATTTTAATTGCTTTCAATGGGGGGATGCTAAATTAGTAATTATTTAAGTTCATTTATCAATAATTCAGTAGAGATATTAAGAACAAATTTTGATTAATTAGGTTGAAAATGTTTTTAATATATCTTTTGTCCTAAAATCATATAACAAAAAAATTTTAATTTAAGTGTATATTTATAGAAAAACATATATAATAAATTAGAAAATTTAGAATAGAACAACATAGGAGTAGGCTAAATTATAAAACTCAATATGCGCTTTTATATTACACACTTGAGGAATAAGATTTAACGTCATTCGATAAATCATTGTCTTAAATTATATATTTTCTACTGATTTAAAAATTCAATAAAAATTATTGCTGAAATTACAAAAATTTTTTTTTAAAAATTCAATGTTTTCAATACATATGCATTAACTAAATTATAAAGTTAAAATTAATTATTTTGTTAAAGTAATTTCTTTTTATAAATTACTTTTTAAAGTATAAAAAAGGCAAGAAGAGTTAATTTGAATGGAATAAAATAGAAAGTTTTTAAAATTCAGTAGTTTAAATGTATACATTATTGCCATTAGGGAGAACATTGTTGCTATATAAACATTCCTTTACTTAGAATTTCTTTTACTTTAGCAAGAAAAAAAAGTTGCCTTTTTTTTTAGTAGAAAAATAATTATTTTTGTTCAAGTGAATAAAATTTTCAGACATTTTCAGCATTTTGCAAAGTAGAAAACTGAAAAAAATATATAAAAGTTATGATAAAAGCAGTTAATTATTGAAAAATTCAAATTTAATCAATCAAATCAAATAAAAATTTATAAGATATTTATAGATAAGATCATTCTTGAATTCTTAAAAAATTTTCTGTAAAAAGAAACATTTATTTTTATTAATTCTGTAGAAGAAAACCTAAAATGAATTTTCCTCTGATTTAATAATAATATTCTTTATTAAATCAGGGCCTTTTACGTGTAAAGAAAAGTTGAAATTTTCTGAATTTTTTGAGGTCCTTTAAATGTGAGGCCCAGTTTAAATAGTTCGATTTGTGATAAAACTTATAGCAAAATCAAAATATATATACTTTACTTTAATAAGGTTTTTAGTTGCATTGTTACTACAGCTAGAGCTTTAAAGTGAAGAATTTCTGAACATAGAAAAGATATGAATAGAGGAAGATCTGCAATAAAATTGACTACTTTTTTATCTAGATAATGTTTATAAGATGCTATGAGACACAGCAAAAATCCTAAATACTTTAAATAATCGTACAATGTTCTTTTAACATTAAACCATAAATATACTAAATTGGAATTCCATCAACCAGTTAACTTTCAACCTCATCAATATGTCAACAGCATGCCTACAAGCATCGAAATAATGCTTGAAACATCTTATTAATTATATACAATTAATTAATTTCTATTAATAATTCATTAATTTATTGTTGTTTCAGATATTTTGTATATGTAAGCTTAGAACAAGTTTAAAATTTGAAATTTAAAGTGTATTTTCTGTTAGGTGATAGATTTATTTAAAAAATCTATTTTTTTATTCCTCAAATTCTTCTCCATCCTTTGTAATTTCGAAGAGTATATTTATTGACGCTTATTATTATTATTAAGTTTTAGTATAAAATAATATTACTAATAACAAAACTACAGAATTCTTATAAGAAATTTAGGGCTACTTAATTGAATTCCTCTCCCATTCTTCATTCTACAGATGAAGAATGAGAACTTAACTTCCTAAGTATTAATTTTTATAATAATATATTTTTTGGCTGGATTCTTCTGTAGATTTCTTCTTTTTCCTTTGTCTTGCCAGTTTATTCTCAGTATCTTTCTGAAGCATTTTTTAGAAGTTAAATTTGTCTTTTTGTTTTTATGCATCACCTCGTTCTCGAGCCACACAATACGCTAACTTTGTGTACGATGTAATATTCTGACTTCTTCATATCTTATCCAGCAATTTTAAATTTTGACAAACCCTTCGAAAGTTTCGTCATTATCTATTCAATATATTTTAAATTTTTAGTTAATTTATTTCCCAAGCATGTGGATTCTCTAATTGTTTTAATCGTTGCTCTATCTGTCTTGATGCCAATTTCTTCATCATCGCTTCCAAACACCATGAATTTTCTTTTTTCAAGAGTAATCTGAAGTCCTTATCGCAAATCTGCTTTGCTGAAGATATTCACTGTTATCTTCAAATCTTTAGGGTTTTCTTCAAGAATTACAATATCATCTGTAAACCAAATTAATTCCTTTATCATTCATACAATCACTTTCATATCTCCTGAAAAATAAGATGTAAGAAAACGAAAGAAATAATCAAATGCTTGAAAAATAACAAATGAATGACTATTTTTTTAATATATAATTTATTAAATTATTTTGTCTGCTTCTTCATACACGTATGCTTTTTTAATTTCTTCCAATAATCAATGATTATGAGATAAGAATTTATTCTTGATTGGATATTAAAACAAACGTGATAGTATCTGTTAGAATTATATCGTGACTATTTCTATTATAGATTAATTATTAAAGTCATCTAAAATATTACTTTGTTATCCCCTTTAATAGTGGTAAATGTTTAGAGTTGAGAATACAAAATTTTAATCAGTAAGCTAGAGAATTTTTAAATTATGGAACATTTTTCTACAATTTATAAAGATATCAACATATTCTTTCAATAATAGTGAAACAATCAGTTCTTTGTACCTCTCCTGATTGACAGAAACATGTCCCTTTCCATCTTCGATAAAGTAGGGTCCAAACAGACCATGGCCAAAAGTGGTATATCAAACAGTAAACTTTTCAGGATGTAGAAGACGTTCAATAACCTCAGTAGATTATCCAAAACACAGAGAGAAATCGTGTCGTTTGCTTGTTCACACCATCTTCCAATGCAACGTGGCATTCATCAGAAAACCAAGTATTGGGGAGAAAAATGTTTATCAACATACAAAATTGCTTACAGAACTTAAACGCTCTCATAACTGATGGATGAACAGCATACGATATGAAAATGTTCTTAATATATGTACAAAAATATAGTTAAATAATAGACTCTGAGCTGTGTATAATTACGATAAAGACTATAATGACAGAATGACTTATAATTGATATAAACTATGTGCTGTTGAGTGGCACAATGTTCCCGTTGCTAACGTGTTAGTCTAAAGAGCTATCTCGTATGACAGTCAATCATCTGTAGTAATGTAAAGGACATTGACAGTACAGCGGTACGTTCAAGAAATCCTGTACCCACGGGTGTTGCCTTACATGGCAGGGCTACAAACAGCCATTTTCCAGCAAGCTAATGTCCAGCCGCACAGCTAGGATTTCTCAGGAACACTTTCTTATCCTGCCTGGTCGTCCATAGAGCATTGTGGGACCAGATAAAACATAAGCTTTGTCGTCTACGAGTATAAAGAATCTGGAGTAACAGTTGCAAGATCTATGGGAAAATCTGCGCCTGTATGCCTCCATGCCGGATCGAATCTCTATTGTCAGCGATAATAAAAATTTTATAAATTATAACAAAGTTACTAAACTATAGAATAAATCAGTTATGTAAAATTAAAATAATAATGTTAATTTTGATTCATAGTTGAAAATAATATATGAATAAAAAGAAAAGTATTTATAAGCAGGTTTCAAATTCGAGAGCATCAAGAGAAAAGATAAAATTGAAGGAATAAAATTTTTGATTTTAGAAATATAAATAAGATTTCTCTCTGTAGAATACGCAAAAAATTCTCTTCAATCAATAAGTTTTGTAACTTTTTGATTTTCGAAATGTAATACAATTTGAAATTTGATTAAATCCAAGTAAAAGTTTGAAAAAATAAATAAATTTTAATATGCCAAGATTAAACATCATCATCATCATCATCATCCTAATAAATATTATATCTTAAAACTTGTTAAGATTTCATATCATTTAAGAATTCTCTCCTTATTTCTTTATTCACAATATTTCTGAAATAAATAAATAAATAGTTGAACTTCAATATTTAAAATTAAAAGTTATCGTCATCATCATCATCCTAACAAGTGTTATACCTTAGAACCTGTTATATTATTATCTCATCTTCTCTGGAATCTACGCCTCTCTCTTCATCCATAGAGTTTCTAAAATAAATAAACAGAAACACTTCAATATTTATGGATTAATCATCATCATTATCATCCAGACTCGTAAGTCTGTTACGATTCGATTCGTCTCAGGTGTCTACCTCAGCTCAGAGCCGGTTTAGATTTGTTGTGGCCCTACAATTTAATATAAAGGAAGCTTTTCCTTTGATGTAAAGGAAAATAAGTTTAAATATTAAGAATGAAGCTGAAGTTTATTTATGTGTAAATCTATTCAAGCCTTGACTCTTCATCTATAGGGTTTTTAGTTTAAGATTTCTATTGNTTTTACAAATAATACCTTTAAAACTAAGACAGCCATCAAGAAAATGCATAATATATTTACTAAAGTAAGTAGTAGGCTAACAACGCCTAAAACGGCGCATTCTTTCTCCATGGTATCAAAATATTCCACGTGATATCCTTCTGGGGGGATCAACGATGGCTTTATCATTCTTGAAATGTTATCCTTTTTAAACTAATTATTTAAATTAAAAATATATTTTAAAATAAATTTTTAATAATTCAAATATAAAAAAAAATCTATTCCATTTGTTGGGAGAGTGCACATTTTTTACGTAAATTTGACGTCATTCTTTATAAACATTCATTATAAAACTGAAGTAGTGACGTCAAATTGACGTAAAAATAAGCACCATTTCAATTAATCGAATAGATCTTTAATTGTATACACTTAAAAGTGAGGAAAATATAATATACGTTGTAATTATTATATAAAAATATTAAATAATTCATTGTTTTAAATTGATATAAGAAGATTATTCTTACAAGAATAGGAAATTCTGTCATTGACCTCTGAACTTTCACGGCAGACACGGCCCAAAGTAATCCCTATAATAGATTGAGAACAAAGATACTTTCTTTACAAATGAATGATTTTGCTGGAAATAATGAACCTAAGAAAGTAACTTACAGCATTTACGGCTGGTGGTAACAACGATGCAGATATTGCCACACCTACCAATGATCCAGCATTACCACCTAATACAGAGAGGGCCACTCCTGCTCCCGATGGTAAAGCTATGAGAGCTCCTACCCATAAAGATCTTCCTTGTCCTCTAAAATTTACAGTGGAGAAAAGAAAATTTATTTATGTATTCTTTCAGATGAATATTCTTATACAGTTTATATATATATATATAATACCTCGCCGCCATTTCGGTTGTGGGCCAATCACCTTGTCCCCATTTACTGCTGAAGTTTGCACAAATTAATCCAAATACGAAACCTATAAAAACATTTGAATTTTAATACTTATGAATGTTTTTGATGGAGAGAGAGAGCTCTATTTCTTTCAAATTCAGTGTTTAATCTGTTAAAAAAAAAGATTATTAAATATAATTTTACCAAACAGAAGGCATAAAACAAGACCAACGATTTCAGTTTTTATTCCAAGATTTCTAAGAGATTTATCTTGTATAACAGCTCCAAAAGTTCCTGCCAAAATTGGTCCCTATTTAAATGAAAAATTCATATTATAATTTTACATTTTAATATTTAAATTTTTATTTAAATCTTCTTACCATTAAAGGTGAAATAAGCATACTAGCAACCAAAACAACCGAACTATTTTCCATCAAGCCCAAAGCTGCAATCATACTAATAAGTACAACGATATAATTAAAATTTAGTTTCAATTTAATTAAAATTTTACTGATAAAAAATAGTAAAAGAAATATGTAATTTAAAGTTTAAAAATGTAATTTTAATTCTGGTAAACAAACTCTTTAAAGTAACTCATTGAAAAATAACGTTGTGAAAACTGGATTTTAATAGGCAATAATTTCTGATTTCTAGAAAAGAGAGCAATTTTATCCTTTATATGTTCTCTTGTCTTATTACACAAGAAAATTTTCCAATCAACTTTTACTTTTACTTCTATTATTCTACTTTCATCAATGACCTTATCCAACGTTGCCTTAAAATGTAATCCGAAACGAATTTGCTACATAAAAGTAATTTCACTTTCTTATTTTCTAAATATTCTATTCGATACTTAAATTAGTTTGAAAGAAATAAATGGAAACACCCTATTATTCTTAACGTTACTACTAAAGAACAAGGTATAAAATAAATAAAGGATGTATTTGAATCATGTATTTTTGGGAAAGAACATGTCAAACAGTAAGTTTTTCAACGGATTCTGATCGTTACAGACTTTCGAACGGATTTTAGTTTCCTTGAAATAGCATGTAAGAAATATATCTGTACAGTATTGTTACAGTAGGATGATTGGTTAAGCCATGTTGTAAAGTGCATTGAGAAGACGAGAAGATAATGTTGCCCTCGGCCATAGAGTGGAAAATTGAAGAAAATTACATTCTCAGCTAAAACCAGACTATCTACATGAGAGAATCGATTCATACGGAACTGAAACGTTGTTTGCTAAATGAAATTAAACTAACTCGACCCCTTTTCTCCAACTTCCATTGAATTTGTTACGTTCCAGACTTGAAAAT
Organism: Centruroides sculpturatus; assembly: GCF_000671375.1. Classification (NCBI taxonomy): domain Eukaryota; kingdom Metazoa; phylum Arthropoda; class Arachnida; order Scorpiones; family Buthidae; genus Centruroides; species Centruroides sculpturatus. The sequence goes on along the minus strand of NW_019386272.1, from coordinate 17,746 downwards.
CGAAGATATTTAAGCTAAAGACTACCTTTCTTTCTTTTTTCTTTCTGTTGCTTTCAATTTTAGAAACAAGCTCTTTTTTTCATTTATTCTGTTTCTTCTTCTTGGAGTCTGTGTCAACTTCTGATGGCCAACTGCCCTGTACCTGATCTCCAAATAAATAAAACATTAGGTTGATCGTAAAAGTCGGTAACCTAGTAGCATTTTGTTCTCTTTGTATAAAAGAGGTGGGTGAATGTGAAAGTGTGCTGTTTTGTTTTCTTTTTCCCCCTATTCAAAATGCCATTGTAACGAGATTTAATAGTGAATAATTAAAGTTTGGAAAAGTTTGAAAAATACCGATTACAGCATAAGAATTCATAAGATATTCGGCTTAAAATACATATTTTTATCGTTAATTAATTATGAGAACATGATAAAATGTAGTCTCTTGAGTGTATATCTTTAAGAAAATTTAAAAATTTATCGCCTTTCCACCCACAACACTTGCAAAGTATCGCATAATTTAGATATTAAAAACCGTTTTCAACTTAATTTTTGTATAATTAATATTATACAAATAATAATTTTTTTTTTAAATAATTGAATATTTATTAAGTTATTTAGAATAAACCAGAATCAATAACAAAAACCCAATTAACTTCATCCGTAATATATAGGGGAGACCGGGGCAAGATCGGCATGTTAAGCTTTACTTAAATTTTGTGTAATAAATACTGCTGTAAACTGAAAAAAAGCTTTGCATATTGTCTATTGGAATGTTTTCTTACTATAGAACTGGTTAAAATCAGTTTGGAAATAAAAATAATTAAAATAATTACAACTTTACAAGAAGAGAGAAATTGCCGAAGTTGCCCCGGGTATAGGGGCAAGATCGGCAACTTCTCTCTTTTTGTAAAGTTGTAATTATTTTAATTATTTTTATTAAAGTTGCCCCTGGTATAGGGGCAACAGTAATGGGGCAAGATAGGCACGTATATAAAATTATGTTATTAACAATGTATAAGTTGGAATTCACTATTAAAACAAAGAAATACAAATCCAACACCCATTTAATATTATTACAACGAAATGCAAGTTCAAAGACATATATACATGAATAACAAATGCAAACATGTTTTCATTTATCATCTGTTTGATTTTTATCCTTTGCTTCTAATGTGGCTTTATGTTGCCGATCTTACCCCGCTAGTCATGATTTCGAAACATTAAGTACAACCCTGAGAACAGAATGCCAAGCCACGATCTGGCCACGTGAATAAGTTGAAGTTACATCCTTCTAACAGGAAAAGTAACTTTCGTTATCATGGAATTATAACAAAACCTGCCAATTCAATATAAATGGAAAAAAAATATTATATGGAATTGAACGAAAATGAAAATTTGCTTGATAATTCAACTACGCTTGTTGGAGAACAATAAAAACACTACACTCAACAAGCCACCAATAAAACTCAACTGCCTAACCTATAACCAAAGTCTCCTTTTAATTTGTTTTTAAAACAAAGCGCTTGACAAACTTGCCCCGCATGCCGAAGTTGCCCCGGTCTCCCCTATATCAATACCCGAATAAACAAATTAAAATTTCTTTATTAGTAATATAAAACTTTCATTAAATATTATAATATCGAAAATTAATTAGAATTTTTAATCTTAAACGTTAATTATTTCTTAAATAATCACTTTATAAAACTTTATATTAAAGAAGTGATTTTGTGCTTTCATCGTATCGATAATTACTTTACTTTAAGTGATTATTTTAATTTTAAATAAAATTAATTAAAAATTAAATAAATATATTTTTATGCAAACTTATACAAAGTTTTACAGAATGAATATATATATATATATTCAGGTAGAAAAATATAGTTATTTGTCACGAAGATCATAACGAAATTCGAAGCGTGATTATTTTGCGTGTAGTTCTAAGATATAGTCAGCAAAAAATGAAAGGTTTTTTTAAAAATTTAAACAGATTTTTAAAAATAAAAAATAATAATATATTATATACATAAACTTACTTTAAAAAAAGTGAAGTCTCTCTGAAAATTTCATGAATAGAAGACTTACAAAAAGTTTCGAAAACATCTTAGTTTTACGTGTATAAATCCATTTAGATCAACCTTCTCTAAACGAAATGTTTACATTTTAAAAGTTAATTTTTTTACAGTCAAAATATTTTTCTAATGAGTTTAAAATATATACATGAAATTAGATTTATATTATCATATTTTTTTAGTAGAGAATATTAATTTATATTTATTTTAGTATTATTTACTTTATTTTACAATTTACTTTTACAATTTTAGACTTTTCTAGAAATATATTAAATATTTATAAATAAGTCTTTTATGTGATGGTTTATGGTATTATTTTCTAAAAAAAAAACAAAAGTAATATACAGTACGTATATATGCAAGTATATTTATATGCTTTAAATATACACAGAAAATTAGTTTATATTTTCATATCTTTTAAATAAGTGACAAAATAATATATATATATATTTAATTTCTATTCATTTATGAATTTCATTTGCTTTATTATATTCATTCGGTATCATTTACTTTATAACAGAATTTAATCTTTTATAATGTTATAGCTTTTCTAGAAAAAAGAAATATATATATACTGTATATATATTTTCTTATATATATTTGTATGCTGCTTATACCGTGACCGCAATATTTCTTACTCAACACGAAAAGATGTCGTTCAAAAAACAAAATACCCAATGGACATATTTCTCTAAAGGACTATAACCAATGTCGGAGAATTTTTATCACCAAGTGAAATAGTCGAACGAAGAATGTAAAATATTAAATAATTGAAATGGAATATGTACACTGAACCTTCTGACATTACATAAATTATTTTAAATAATTCAATTTTGTTTTCGTGACTTTTTATATATATATTTTTAATAAATTCAAAATATTATAAACTAGACTAATACTTAAAGATGTAAATTTTTATATGATCGTACGTGAATATATCCTTTAAAAGTTTCTTATAAGTTTACAACATTTGTGATGTTTGTTATAAGTACTTTCGAGTGGTATAATCTCATTCTTATTTTACGTAAAGGATATGTCAAACTATACACTAGATTATTGTATATTCTAGTATTGAATTTGCACGAAACTAAGTAGGCATTTACAATATAAGTGGCCCTACAGAATTGCACCAATTGTCGAATTACGCATGATGATACTATCCACATACGTTAGACCAAATGATAATTATAGAAAACTGTAATTAAACCTGTCTCTAATATACGATAATTAAATTGTATAATTGATATATTTTAAATGAAATTCTTATATATATTTAAAGTTTTTAAATATTGATATCTAAAAAGAATATTAAATAATAATAAAAAAAAAGAAAATAAATTATTTTTACTATTTGAAAATAGGAATTTTCATCTCTGATTATATTTAATGGAGATTAAAAAACAATAAGAGGTCGATCGAGTAGTAATTAACGTTGGAGAATTTTGGATTCATAACTAAGAAATAAGATGAAGAAACAGATGGCGTGACCTATCTGTGAACAGACGGAGTTTTTCACACAATCGGAACAATTCTAGATTAAAAAATTACCACTCGGCCACAGCTGGATAGATAGTTTGTTGGGAACAATCATTTATGTTTCTCAGAATGGATCGATTGTTCCTCAGTTAGGTCGGTAAGTGATTCCCATTCAAATAGTCTTTCTCTCTCTTTGCTTGAATTTATAAAAGAGAACGAAATAAAAGTTTTCCTGTTCTCCACCGTTTCTAAACTTGTACATCCATTATAACGTCATCGTAACTTTCCCACTATAAAACAGTGTTTAGAAATTGAAAATCGTAAATATTTCGAACCACTAAGTGTTTAAGAAGAATTAAGAACTATCATATCAAAAAATATAGGCCATAAGATCTTAAACGTCTCATTAAATTTCAATATTTAAAAGATAAATTATAAATTTAATACAGGAAGGGACCCACAAAATTTCAATAAATCACTGTTTTATCATGAAAATGTTTATTATTTTACAAACAATTCTAATAGCAACAGTCATGCCGTTCATAAATATAACTTCATTTTGGGGGAATTATTTTGAATTGAAATCACGTAACTTCCTGTTCAGATCGGAAATTCGTATATAGTTAATCGAGGCCGCCTGTTCCCAAACTTTCCATATCTGGTCTCGACTTTCATGTATTTTTAACACCGTTCTCGAAATTAAGAAATGACAGAAAGTCAGACGTCAGTGGGAATTTATAGGTTATAATTATTTTCAAATTGTAGTCTAATAATAAATTTACAACACAGTAATTATAATGTGAATTTTAGTAGTGTAGATACGAGCCTTCTGTTAGGTATACAAATATAGGTTAAAGGTCAAATATTATTTTATTACATTATCTTAGAATCTGATAAGTATTGACATCTTTTAATTTACATGGAGAAAGTTTTAAACTTTTCAAAAATCTGTCTCGTAACTATGTCAAGATTTGACTTCCAGTCATAATTAACTTTCTTAATATAACATACAGATTGAAACAAGATGATTGTTTAAATTATAATTTTATTCCTTCAAATTTCAATTTTCCACTCATCGAATAGAAAGGATAGAATCAAGTTTATANAGAGATTTGTTATAAATGATTTATTCCATTGCATTTCTTATGTATGAAAAACCCCTTTCTTTTTGTTACATCTTATTAATTAAAAATACAATATAATTTTTACTATGGCCTCAAAAGATACGTGCCTCGAACCTCTTTTGACCTGTGACAGTCTCTGTATATTATATTAAGATAGATCTTGACGAATTATATGTAAAATTATGATCTATACTTAAGTTATTTGATATTTGAGATAAGAAATGAAGACAAATTCTTCTTTGTATTCAAAACTCACTCTCCTTCCTTAATCAACATGACAGAAAATGAATAATAATTATAGATTAAACCAATCACATATTTAGATCAATCTCCTTCTAGGGGACAAATATTGTACAGATAAAGATACATGCCAAAGGGATTGACGTCCTCGTAGATACCAGATATCATCTTTATTCCTCTTAAGGGACTTTATTTCTGTTTATTTTTTTGATATATAGTCGAACATAGGACTGAATATTTTTCTTTTTTTCGGCTTAAACAGCTAACAAAAACATGTTATAACTGAAACAAAATGAGACATACTTTGCTGTTGTATAATGAAACTGTGTTATAAATATGTTTATATATATAAATATAAAAATCCTCTAATGCAATATTTGTAGATATGTTATATATTTTTTTCTTTTATTTACAATAAGGATTTGTATCCCAAACAGAAATCTGTTTTATAGAACATCAAAAAGCTATGAGGATTTGGAAAATAAAATTCCCACTAGTCAAAGTAATAACAGAAGTTCACAATAAGATAAGAATTTTTTCCCCCTCTCTCTCCTTTTTCTTCTTTACAGGGAATGTTTTCGAGATTATTTTTTAATTTAAATTAATTATAATTTTTTGAAAATTTATACAAAATTTTTCTAAAAGATTTCGAGATTTCTTCACGGCACAACAAGAATTTTCAATAAAACAGATTTTTAAAAAAAATCTATTGATTTTTTCTATGGTCGATAAATGAAATTTTCTTAAATCGTATGCAAAAGAATAATCGATTTTTTTGGTAATGTAAACTATTTTTGGCTTTCTAAATTTACTTTATACATGTCATTTATTAACCGCAGTTTATATATATATATTTGTCCTTTGTTTTTTTTCTATAATTCTTTCTTTCTTTGGGGTGTTTACTATAGTAATCAGAAATGACTCGAAATAAAAATCACTTGTGATATCACAATAATAGGTGTTGTGCACTGTGTCATTTTTATTTAATTATCTCTAAAGGAACGTTCTTTGACAGAAATCATAACATTATACAACTTAATATCTTTTATCAGAGAAATTTCTTAATGTTAAATCGATTCTTTGTTCATTATTAATGCTTTAATATCAGTTAATTTAATAGAAGAATATTCCTATATGCATTTAAATGTGTAAGACGTATTGCAAATTGTGAATAGTACATTTATTAATTTAATTAACCATATCTTTTTGTAAATTTTCTTACTGTTTGCATTAAGAAAGCATAAAAATAAATTATCGAATTTATAAACGTATTTTTTAATATAATTATAAAAATTATATTTTAAATATTTCGAATTTAAGACGAAAACCTACTTTTAAACAAGAAAATTAAGATGATAATTAGTTAATTCTTTTGTTAATTATACTTAAATTTAAGTGTAATTAACGAAAGAATGCGCTGAATTTATTTTTGAAAGAAATTTATAAATAAATCTAATTAAAATTTGATATTTTTTAAGCTTCTCTATAAAAATTTACTTGTTAAATAACCTATTTTATTCGAATAAATATGGAAAATACGTATATAGGTTAGCCAAAGAGATTAAAATCTTCTATTTTATGGGAAAAAAAAAATATATTTATATAATTCGGAAAACGCATCTGGAAACACTTTAAAAAAATAAATCAACATTTGTAGTAAAATCAAAATTCCAAAAGAAAAAGATCAACCACGGATTGAAAACGTTCACTTGACAGTAAAAGGGCTTAGAATAAAGGAAAATACATTCCTTAGAGGAACGATGACAAATGTCCTAAGTCATTTTTGAACAAATGGATATACGGAGATTCTTGTCATGTTTCGATAGTTGAATTTTTAGATATATCTCTAATATAGTTCTGATGCATGAATTCCCGAATTATAAGGAAGAAAAGTTATGTTTTGGCCATTTTAAATACTGTACTACTACATACTTTATGATCGATATGCAATAAGAACATTGCCTTTCTAGCATACTGAACAAAGTCTACTCGAAACACTTCGATCAAAAACATTGACTTTGACAAATTGAAAATTTTCTTTGCTTTCCTAGTGTTATCTAGATGGAAATATGTCTTCTATATAGGATAAGGTTTCTGAAGTAAAGTGATTGATGGCACTGCTTACGTAAATGTTTTCTTTTACTTTATTATATTAACTATTTTATTCAGTTGTTTACTAAAATATTCTTTTTCTTTCATTTAAAATATTTCCTTACAAATTATTCATTTACTTCTGTTTTAATGTCTCTTTATGTCTTAAAATTCTAATAGTATTGAAATAAATCGTTAAAAATTATATAATTTTCAAGTTAAAATAATTCTAAATTATTTTTTGGGACTGCAATTTTAAAAAATTGTAGACCTTAAATTGTAAATTACCATTGCTGTCTGTCCTTAATCTCGAGAATGGTGAAAGTCAAGACCAGATATATGGACAGGAGGCACCGATTAATTATATATGAACTTCCAGTTTACGTTAGTATCCAGTACATTTGTAATTTCAATTAAAAAGTTTTCCTGGATGTAGTACATAAATGACTAGCATGACTCTGTTGTTATCAGGAAAAGTATCGTATACAGGAGCAAGACACTACTAATTTGAGATCGAGAGCATATTAATAATGTGATCTCGATCTCAAATTTACTTAATTAATCATATTATTAATTAAGTAAATTAATAATATGATTAAAAATTGCAGCCCTGCTTTGTGATGTCACAATAATATTTGCTCGTTCCTGGAAGAGATATTCATAATCAGTGTTAACAAGAGAAGAATATGAATAAGAATATTAAAATTCTTGAAATATAAAACTTACCACGTTATTCATTTGTCTTGGGCCTCACATTTACTTAAGCCTCAAAGAGATTTGTTATAAATGATTTATTCCATTGCATTTCTTATGTATGAAAAACCCCTTTCTTTTTGTTACATCTTATTAATTAAAAATACAATATAATTTTTACTATGGCCTCAAAAGATACGTGCCTCGAACCTCTTTTGACCTGTGACAGTCTCTGTATATTATATTAAGATAGATCTTGACGAATTATATGTAAAATTATGATCTATACTTAAGTTATTTGATATTTGAGATAAGAAATGAAGACAAATTCTTCTTTGTATTCAAAACTCACTCTCCTTCCTTAATCAACATGACAGAAAATGAATAATAATTATAGATTAAACCAATCACATATTTATAAATTATTATTAAATTTATAAGTTTTGAATATACTACTAATTTCAATTTTAATTAATTCTACAAGATGATTATTAACATTGTAAATCATTGATTTGACTATTTTTCATTTACTATATAACTTATACAAGTATAATGTATTAATATAATTTAATTTTTAATTATTTTGAATATTGTAATATATCAGCCCTTTTAACATTAGATTTTTAAATTTAATTATTTTTTTTACAAAAATAACTTCGAGTTTTTACTAAATAAATCCAAGAAGAATATAAGAGAGATGTGTACTAAATTTCGTAAAATTAGAAAAAACTGAGCATTAATTCGGAACTTCATTTGGTGAATTTGGTTACTGAGAAGTGTATAAACTAAATGGCTTTGTTTGCTTTTAAATATATAAATAATGTGTTTTATAATTCGAATGTTAAACAATATATCTGTGAAATATGAAATACAATTGAGTGTAGGTAGAAATCGTGTGTAACTTTTATGAAGTTCATACGAACCTCCACATAATCCTGTGGATAAAGCGATGATTGTAAATAGTTTAAAATAAATGAATGTATTTAATATATTTAAAACATATTTTTTTTTAAATTTCACTTTATTTTAAATATGGGAAACAAATTTTACAACTTCAAAAAGAAATTAATAATATAAACTTATGCCAGAATTTTTACTACAGATCCATAACGCATGTTTCTGGCACAAATATTCAAAATTTTTAAACTTTATTTACAATAATAATTTTAAAATGCATACCAATATATATACAAATGATACGGTTTATGAATTTCGTAATATATCAATATCATAAATATACTGTACTGTATATAAGTTTCTGGCAATGATCCCAAACATTTGGTTTATTTGAAATTCTTAGGTTATTTTAGGTTATTGTTAAAATTAAAAATGGCATATTTTATTTATTATTATTTTATTTAGAAAAAAACATAAATGTTAAAGTTTTACATCATGTAAACGAATAAATTCTTCTTTCTTCTTTAACTTCTTTCGCACTGTGAAGAGTAAGAAGGTCTTTTTTCAAAGCCTATCGTGTGTTCGGCCAGGTCAACAATGGAGTCTGGCTGAACCCACGTGGTGAGAGATGTTACACGACAAATCCGGGACAATTTCTAGAAAATTGCTGGGTTATTTACAACCCTTACTTGATTCAGGGACTCATAGTGATGGGCTGACACTTAAGCAAAACTAAACTTGCCAGCCTTGGTGGTTAAAGAATATTTAATATTATTTTAATTATTAATTTTTATAAAAGAATGTGCAAACCAAATCGTTTGTTTTTTTTTATTTTATATTTTTCTTACTTACTTACTATACTATACGGCATTCCCTAAAGGAGTGGTCAAGAAAAAAGTAGCGAATAATGTTAGAATAGTAGAAACCGTCATATTTTTAAAAGCAACAATCGTACCAACGTTTGGTACGATTTGGTACGATTGTTGTTCAGAGAAAACCAAACGTACAATCGTACCAATGTTTGGTACGATTGTACGTTTGGTTTTCTCTGAGCACAATACCTGTCCTCGCCATGATATCTCCACCTTAACGTGTCAGTGGGATTTGTGTGCCTCTATGACCCTGGGGGCTTCACCGGTGGTAGCCATGGCTACTAGTAGCGTCACCCATGCCGAAAAGGTTGCAGGTGAGAGGTCAGATTGAGGAAGTGTCCTGCTCCTTCAGGCTGGGGATCGGGCAAAAATCTAACAATCCCGCCCCCGCGAAAAAAGAGCTTTCGTTAAAAATGGAATACAGGACAAACAACAGGAAAAATTATCTAATTACATAAAAATAACAGTAAATTAAGAAGAAAATATTTTAAAATATTAATTTATTGGGTTTTCTTTTCTAAAATAATTGCAAAAACGAATATACTTTTACAATCCTCCATTGCTTTTCCTTAATAGTGTCATCATTTTCTTTTTCTTTCTTAATAATATTCAATTATCCAATACAAAAGTATATATTCTTAAGTTGTATACTTCTACAAACGTTTTATTAATTGAATGAATCAATTAATGTATTGATAAGTGCAAAAATTCAATTTATTAAAACTTTTAAAAAGTAAAATATATGTGATTAACGAAACTTTTTCATTGATTTGAATTGATTTAACGTAGTTAATTTACGTATAAAATCAATATTTATATTTTTCTCGTGTATATAACAGCATTTTCAATTAAATAAATGCATTTTTATTGAGACACCGATATCACTATAACATCTTAAAATTTTCACAAGATAAGATTAAATAGAAGGTGAAGAATACAATCAGTTTTCTACTGACTTTCTACTATACACTTTAAACTATTTTATAACCTTATTTCACTTCTGGAATCTTTATTCTTCACTTTGTAATGTTTTACTGCAAGTTTTTGTGATTTACTTAGAACAATTTGTTAACCATTTTGAGCTTCTATATTATTCTGCAACTATTTTCTGTTTGTACTTTTATTGAATGTTTTTACTTCTCATTTTATGACTTACTTTATAATTTATTTTCTTTCTCTCTTTTCTAATTTACTCGCTTTCTAATAAAACTCTTTTATTATTTTTTCCCCTTTTAATGCTTCGATTCACATTTTTGTTGACATTAATGTTTTTAATCTTTACTTTTATTATTCATTACTTTCATATGTTAACTGTTAGCTTCCATCTTCTTTAACAACGTCTTTTTTTCTCGCAGTTCTCATAATTTTGCTTAATATAAAATGTCTTTTACTTAATACTAATTGCTTCATTTTTCCTACTTTATTATTAGAGTTATGAATTTTTTAAGACATTTTCCAAGACATTTTCTCCTTCATCACTTTGTTTTATTAGCTTAATGCTTCCTTCAATCTCGGAAAGTAAAGAAAGTGAAAATAAACAATTTCCCACGAATATTCTTAAGGTGAAAGTTATAAGAATAATATAAAAGATATCCTGTGACATCCACTCACTTTCCAATCGCAGTCATGCCAGTTATTATTTGTGGCGTCAAGTAAAATTGTCACTCTAGTAAATCCGAGGTATTAGAAAGAAGTGAAAAGTATAGGCGAATGTTAACTGTAGATAGAAAAGAAAATAAATTTAGAAACAACATTTCTGAAGTGCAACGACTAGAAAAAAGAAATTTCTTTTAGACAGATAGAAATTGACAGAAGTTTTCTGGTTCAATTTACAATGAATTTGAAAGCAATGGATCAAACAGTATAAAAAGAATCTTTCAGACTTAAAATACTTTATCATCTTCAAAGTTGAATGACAATCAAACAATGCTTTAATATATTTATATCTGCAAGCAAAATATTATTTTATCGAGAAAAAGTTTCTTTATTTCGTAAAGTTTTCACTTCTAATTTCTATTTTAATCAGCGATTTTTGCTTGTATAAAATTACTTCATACAAAATAGTTGATAAAAATAGAATACTTTTATAAAAATAAATTTTAAAGTAATCTTTAATATATAAAACTTTACCTAAAAGATATTTACCTAAATTGAAGTGTAAAATTATCTGCAAGCTGTTTTAAACAAGAAAAAGCTTTCATTTTTATTAAAAAAAATAAATTTAATGTAATATGCGTTTAACTATCAGCTGATATCAGAAAAAAATTCGGAAAAAGAAACTGAAAGTAAAATCTTCTGTACAGATAATCCTAAGATTTCAGAGAACACCAAAATGCCGTATAGCAAGAAAGAAAATGTAAGACACGAAAGAGAAAACAGGGGGGAGAGAAAATATCTAGAAGTAAGAAAACGGAAGTGGAAAACCCAAATCGATAAAACCAATAGATCCTCAGCTACTAAAGTATTATATTTTGGTCGGTGGTATCCCTAAAGTATGACGAATCCTATTTGTCGGGGATTTTTTCCCAACCGATCAGATTACACTATTTTGGGGAATGAGGGGATAGTAAGTGAGATAATTTATTATCAGTGAGTCACATAAAATGAATGTATTGGAAACAGTTAACGTGCAGGTGTTTCACAGCTTTCAATAAATGTACTAAAAGTATATAATACGACAGTATAAATCTTATTTATTTAAAAAAAATCACATTACGTTTCGTTTAATCTATGTTGTTGTGAATATTAAAATGGTAAATGGCTTAACTTTCTCATAGATGCCTTGGTAAGAGGCTTTATATAATGTAATGGACCCCTGAAAATTCAGAGATTTGGTTTACGGCTTTGAATCGCGCCTATCAACGTATTCTTGCCTACGTGAAATGTATAAGAACTTACGTTCGTTTCACCTTATTTTTCCCTTATTTTTTCATTGAAAGAACATTATTTTTATTTTTCGTAAGAAATTTCCATTAATCTTACTTTCCTTTTAGGAATAAATGTTTCCTCGTATATCATACAATTAAACACAATATATAAGCAAAATTATTATATAGTGTTGATTACATTTCTTAAGTGACAAATTACTTGGTAGGTAAAATTTTAATATAATATGATTATTGTTATTGTTAATATATTTATTAACAATAAGCATGTGAATATTATAAGTAATATCATAGTTTTAAATTTCGACCTAATTTAAAAACGTTATAATTCCCAATTAATAATATATATCCAGAAGAATAATTTATTAAATATAATTAACTGATTATAAATCAATGGAAAAATTATTATTAATGCAGATACGTTTATTAAATTCTATTTTCTATATTCTTGTACTTATATTTTTATCTTATTTAATAAATTAACTACGCGATAAATTATTCTCTCCTTATACTGAGGGATTTGGGTTCGAATCCGACACGGGTGTTTTGTTTCGAGTTATGCGAGTGACAGTACAAAATATTAAGAGTATCTAGTTGTACACTGGTTACACTAAACGAAATTTGTTTAGTGGGGCCATTCACTAATCCAATTTATCCCATGTAACATCCTGTTCGTGTACGCTGCTCATAACTTGAGATACCCTATTCTGAACCCTTGTAATTTTCTATGAGTAGGTCAGATAGGGGCATCTTTTTAAATCCTTCACCTATGCTAGAAAATCCCATTATTATCCAGATTTCCTAAAATGGGTAAAGTTGAATTTGCCTTATAACACGAATTGCAGTCCATAATTTATTTCAATTACAATAATACCATAAATAATTCAATTAATCTTCGTATATACCGATCAATTTTATACAATTTTACTTTCTATATTTGTTATAATTTAATTAATTATTTTAAAACAATATTCAGATTTCTGTTAGAATTACTAATTAAGTTTACTAATAACTGTCAACATAAAGAAGAAATATATTTAATTATAACGTGAAAATTCTTTATTTTTAATAATAATTATTAAATAATAAAAGCATTGATTCAGTTTAATAACATTAATCCTTCAAGAAATTTGAATAAAAGTTGAAAATTAATTTAGTAAAATGTTACTAAACTAATTTCATTAAAATATACCACACAACATTAAATAAAAGTGAAAATTATAATTATTTTAACATATTTTACTTTTATAATTAGTTAATTTGATTGATTATTTAAGGCAAGGTATCAGAGTTATGACCTGCTTAAGTTATGCCCATTAGAAAGGGGTTCAATTTTAATTATAATTATCTTAATATCAATATTCCTAACTAAAATAATCGTTATTTAATATATTAATTAAATTGTAATCTTGTAAATTGTAATTAAATTGTTCAGTTATATTATGATTCTCCGGCATATAATCCCGGATAATTTAAATACTTTCAAGTGATTATCCGGGATTCAATCCCAGATAATCACTTGAAAGTATTTAAAGTATAAAAATTATAAATAAACTACAATTAATTAATTNATGAAGGTATAACGCGCCACTAGCAAGTTTTACTGATTTTACTGTAAAAAAAAGGTTTAATACATTAAATTAAGTGAAAATTGCGTTGTTATCAAATTAAAAATACTGTAAAATTATCATGCATTTATCTTGTATTTAAAAAATATAATTGTATTTAAATGCTATCTTGTATTCATCATACTCACCATCTTGTATTTTAAAAAAATATATAATTTTTTACCGTTTTTTACATTATTTTAACACATTTCCTTCAATAAAATGCATTAATTAGCATATATATATATTTTTATTATAAGAAATATTTAAATAATTATTATTATATTTCACTTTTACAACTGAATTTATTAATTAAATATTCTGTTTTGTGTAGCATAATTTTATCATTTAATTCTGAAAATGCAAGAGATAATTTATGCATGTCCTTCACTGTAATGAATCTTTTCTGATTTCCATAATCTGAAATTACATAAAATTATTAAAATTTATAAAATTTTATAACATTTATTAAAGTCAAATTTAGTTAAATGTATTATAAACAAAGCACAATAACAGGAAACATTAATAATATACAAAGGAATGGTATAATAAAATGTAATTTTTAATTTAACATTTATCATTTATTAATTCTAATAATTAGTAGAAAAGATAAAAATAAAGTATATTTTTAGAAAATCTTTTTATATATTATTTAAATAAGAAATAAAAAATATAATTTAAATTATCAAAGAATAAAAAATATTTTCGGATAATCTAGGCTAATATCGATGTTTTAAAAAGTCCTTTTAAGGTTCATTAACTTCTAGAGAAATGTAAATTTAAAAATAGGAGTGTGTCTGTATGAAATCGATGATGCCAAATCCAATAATGACCATCTTGATGACCTTGTCCTAATTTTTGGAAGTCAAAGGATCGCTAACTTTAATCGTTGAAGGCAAGGAAAAAATTCAAATTATAATATTGTATGGTCCCACAAGGCAAAAACTTTGTAAAGTTTTGTAAATTGTTTTATACGTAAACATAAAACAATGTGCATCTCTCTACACGTTTACATCACAATTTAAATGAGAAAAAAATTAAGAGCAAGTATTATTGTGACATCGTCACAATGCTGGGCTGAAATTTTTAATCATATTTTAAATTTATTTCATTTAAAATATACGCTTTCGATCTCAAATTAGTAGTGTCATGCCCCTGTACATCATACTTTTCCTGATAACAGTAGAGTCGTGCTGATCATCTATCTAACTCCGTTCTGAGGAAAATTTTGAATTAAAATCATGTGACTTCCGGTCTAGACCGTAATTAACATATAATTAATCGGGGCCCCTGCTCCATAGCTTTCCATATCTGGTCTTAACGTTTATTTATCTAATACCGTTCTCGAGGTTAAGAAGGATAGACAGACAGCCAGACGGACGACATAGAAATTTATACGTCTACAATTTTTTCAAATTGAAGTCCAATAATAAAGGAATATATCAGAGAAAAATAAAGAAATAAAGACATTAGAATAAAGCATTTACGTTAGAAGAATATTTACGTATTCGTAATTTTATTTATTATTCTTCTTCTTTAATCTTTACAAAATAAATTATCAAATTATTTTTAAAACATCGATTTTATTTATTCAAAAATTTCTCTAACACATTAATTTCTTTTTAATATTATTTAATTCTTTATCAATTATAAGATTTAATTAATATTTATAATCATTCAACGTACGAATATTCAAAGTTCATTTTCACTTTTAAAAATAATAATAACAATTAGTAATATAAAATAAATTATTATTAATGGAAGAAATTATAATAAATTCTTTTTAAATTGCCATTTAATGTTTGTTTTATAAAAGTATCGAAAGAATACATTAGAGAGAGAGAGAGAGTGAGAGAGAGAGAGAGAGAGAATAGAATACAAAGTTACGATTTATCTTAAAAAAATTTGCAAATTCACGGACATTTGATATCGAAGTTATGGAAAGTTACGCTATTTCAAATAACTATTTTGTTCTTTAAGCAGCTTTAAAAGAAAGCAATATTAAAAAAAAAACTGGGGAAAAATTGAGGAAAGTAGTAGTCGGCTTAGGTTTTGTGATGCTCTTGAGGATCACATTCTTCATCGACTGAATCTAAACAATCGATATGTAGTATCACAAGTGTTGGGAAATGAATGGAAAACATCAACTTTTCTGTTTGTAAGAAGTTTTATAATTCGATAATAACTACGGGGAGTAGAAACACAGAGAAAATCTTATAAGTCGACACAAAATTTTAAAAAATACCGAGTTATAAAATTCAATAAATTACCGACAATATTGAAGAAAATAAAAATGTCTCGCGATATTTTGAGAATGGAAAAATAGCTCTTTGATATAAAAAGTTATATTTGTTTTACTAAAAATTAAATTTAAAAAAAATGAAACAAAACATTTATTCAGAATCGTTCTAGACGGTTTCTTTGTTAAAAGTAGAGTATTACGTAACAATGACAGAAGGACAGAACAATAAATTCGAATCAGTATGCCACGATGTTGAGTACAACATTTCCACCAATTGTTCGTGACTATTTTTCCAGATAAACTTTGGAATTTTTAATAGAATCCTGCATCTTTTCTTTATACACCTCTCTAACCCAAACACGAGTATATACAATGAAGAGATCAGAATGATAAACTTTATTTTTCTCTTAATTTAATATAACACTTTTAATATAAAATACCAAAACATAAAAAATAAGGCGTATAAATTAAAAGTAATTTTCGATTAAAATATCGCTTAAAGATTAGAAAATAATGCAACTAAAATATATTAAAAGTATAGATATATTAATCCTTGCTTAGAAACCAAATTTAATAAAAGATTAAAATTTAACTTTAAATATTGACTAAGGAGTATGTTTTAAAAAAATTAATTTAAAGCAACAATAAAATAAGATTTTTAATAATTCTGTTAAGCTTTATTATTGTAACCTATAACCAAAATTTAAAAAGTTACCTTAATCTTATAAAACATTCTTCTTATAGGAATACTATTATCATTTTTTTCCCTTCAATAAAAAAAAGTAATTAAGATAATGTCATTCTGTAGAGAGACAACAAAACATAATAAAGGCATGAATAATTTAAAATCCCTTTAAAAATATATGGAAAAAAATGAAAAACAAAAATACTAATAAGAGTTCAGGTAAAGATATCTCTACAGAAAAGAAAATCCAATTATCTGTTACATTTCCTGTTACGAATTTGAAAAGGAACAAACGTTTTTCTCCATAATATTCCTCGGTAACTATGACAACGAACAATGTAACAAGCATCTTGCCATATCATGTTTCGTGCCATTTACAATGCCTTCGGGTAGTATCAAAATATGTCTACCAGAAAGGGTCTACGTATCGAAAAAAAAAATCTTATCTATATTAGTCAAAAAATAAGAAAAAATGATTAAAAATACATTCTAGTAATATAAAATTATTGAATTTTAAGAACTTAACAAATATTAGTATATAATATGGGATTTAGAAATACATTCAAAAAGATAGAATTTGCTTGAATGGTGTTTCTCTTTCCAAAATAATGTAAATTGACAGATTCTGATGAATGACTCTCCTTGGGGATTGTGAATAATAGATCCAGCGACACGTGATGTGACCTTTGTCACGTTGTGTGAGTGTCGTGATAGATGGCCATTAGTGACACGAGGCAGTGCATCTGTTGGACTGTCCGTGGATATTTCTCCGCAAAGTAACTTTACTTAAAACACTTTCTAATAATAGCTTAATTTAACTAGATATAAATTTATTTAACACAACATTTTAAATATTTTAAGAATTTTAACTAATTTAAAA
>NW_019386271.1:150921-162832 GCF_000671375.1 Centruroides sculpturatus | reverse complement strand
TATTTAAAATCATCCTCTCATTTGTTATCTAATTATTTAAAATCAATAAGTAATCATCTACATATCTCATTACAGTTTTAATACCAAGAATGTTTTGTATTTTGTTTTATTTATATCTTTCATTACTAATTCAGCCAATTTTGGCCCCATCTTTGACTCTGTGCTAACGTCATCAGTTTGTCTATAAAAATTATTACAAAACTTCAAAATAATTTTTTTTATATGCCAATTTTACAAGATATATTAATGTTTGGTCAGGATTGTATCAGGTTGTTTTTTATTAATTTCCATTTTATGTTTGGGTACATATTTTTTACATCTAAACTTATTAATGTGTCTGTTTTGTCTTTTTTTATGTTTTGAATTATATTAGTAACTTCATCAGCATTTTTTATACTATTTGTGGAATCTTCAGTATTTTAAAATTGTTTTTAATATAATTTTCTAAATTGTACAGTATTGAATATCTAAAATCTATGAGTCTGTGTCTTTTTTTCTTTTTTATGTGTTTTTAATCGTATATTTAATGTTGGGATTCTATTATTTCTGAAACTAAGTATGTTATTTTTATCTACTTCATTAATTTTGTTATTCGAATACAGTAGAGCGTCGATTATCCGAAACGTCAATAATCCGAAAGAATTCCAGACAGCAAATTTAAATTTTCGCCAGCGCTGTGGCGCTGCAATCTTTGGCCATGCCTTGGGTTACTCAAATATTTTACGTTTTTGATACTAGATTAACTTCTGAAGTATAATTTTTTTATTGCTTTTATATTTTTCAATATATTTATTTTATTTGTATAAAATAAAAATATTTTTAACGATACAATAGTCTTCATTAGGCTTAACATCGACGAAAATTCAACGCAAAGCGACACGCAACGGAGAAAAAATTCAACATGGAATAGGTTAATATATTTTTTCGTACACAATCGGTTATCCGAAACATCGATATTTTTCCCGAACAACCCGTCTCCAATTGATTCGGATAATCGATGCTCTACTGTACATATTTTTCATTATTGTCGTTAAATCTTTTTTTATTTTTCATATGGGTTATTATCTAATTTGATATATTGTTCGTCGTTAATTTGTTCTTTTGTTTTGTTTTCCAAATCACTATTACTTATTATTATGAGTTGTTTCGTTTTATCAGCTTTGATAATAGATAAATTATTAGTTTTTTAAAATTTATAGTCTTATTTAAATTTGTTTTATATTTATTTATTTTAAACTTATTTTTTGGGAGTATATGCTTCATGTCATTAATGACAGAACCAATTAAATTAGTTTTTTTCCTTTTTTATTGGTAAATCTTTTATATTTTTGCCTATATTTGCTATTAAATCTATAGTTATCTTATCTATAGGTATATTATAATCTATACCTAAAGCTAGGAAATTCTTTATACATTTAGGGATTTGTATATCAGTTTTGTTGATGATTAGATTATCTACCCATATATTCTTTTTCTTAGGGATTGGGTACTTTAATAGATTATGTAATTTTGTATCTTTTTTGTATTTATATTTATTAGCAATTCCTTTGTACGAATTTTCTTTATAATTATATGGGTGTAATACTTTCCTTAAATGATACTTTAAATTATTCCATTTTAAAATTTTGCTCCTAATTGCAGCTTTTATTATTTTTTTTCAATTTTTCAAATGATATGTTTTGGTATTATATTTTTTATTGTTCTTTTTAATTTTAGGGAATTTGGAGTATGTTCTCTTAATAAAAAGCATCTGAAATAGTTTATATCGTGTTCCAACATTTCTACCTTCTTTTCGAAATGCATATGTAAAAAAGCAATAAAAGGAATTTTATAACTTGAATTGGCTGTGAGGTAGTCTACCAATGGCGTGCCGTCTTTACAAGCGGTGGATGCGCCGCTTCCCTTGTATTTTCTAAAAAATAAATACATATTAATTTTAATTATATAAAAATAATCGCACAATATTTTATCATAACCGCATTATGTATCTTATTACATATTTCTATACTACACGTGAAAAAACATAAGATTGCTATTGTATATTCGAATATTAGTGGCGGAGTAGCGGAGTGGAACGCTGTATTGTCAGCATCAAAAAAGCTAGATTCGCGCATGCGCTTTACAGAGCATCAACCTCATTCGGTTTAGCTAGTGGAAGCCTAGGACCTCGGGTTGGCTGGTATACGTATAACGCATTCAATTCCATTCAGGACCGGTTCCTAGCTGTTAGCTGCCCGCCTGCTAGATATTTGGCTGCCCTCGCCCGATTACGTGAATCACGAGTAGATTTATAATTTAATCCAACCGATAAGAATTTACCTATATGTTTTATAATAGTTTTCTTTATAGTTGACAGGAGTTTTAAAAAATTTGTTAAAATATTTGATATATTTATTCCGCTCTCTGATTTTATATTACTCACGGATTTCGATGTTAAACCAGTGATATTACGATTTCGTATGTCCCATCTTTAAGGGGATGTAGGAAAAAAAGTGTACAATTCTTGTATAATAAAAAAATTTATAATATAATTTTGTTTTGGTGTTACAGTAGAGCGTCGTTTATCCGAATCAATTGGGAACCGGGGTTGTTAGGATAAATTATTTTTTAAATAACCGATTATGTACGAAAAAATGTATTAACCTATTTCGTGTTGAAATTTTTTTCCGTTGCGTGTCGCTTCGCGTTCAATTTTTCGTCGATGTTAAGCCTAACGTAAACTTTTTAAAATAATAATCGTGATTATTGTATCGTTAAAAATTATTTCTTTATTTTGTATAAGAAATATAAATATATTGAAAAATAGGAAAAGAAAACAATATATACTTTAGAAGTTAATCTAGTATCGAAAACGTTCGATTCGGCACAACACACAGTCCTCAGAAAAACACCACACAAAAGTGCCAGTGTTGCCAGCTAAAACACACACATCAACTAAAAAATATTGGAGTAGCCCAAGATTGTACGAAAAAATATATTAATTTATCCCATGTTGAAATTTTTCTCCGTTGCGTGTCGCTTTGCGTTGAATTTTCGTCGATGTTAAGCCTAACGTAAACTTTTTAAAATAATAATCGTGATTATTGTATCGTTAAAAATTATTTCTTTATTTTGTATAAGAAATATAAATATATTGAAAAATAGAAAAAGAAAACAATATATACTTTAGAAGTTAATCTAGTATCAAAAATGTTCGATTCGGCAGGACACATAGTCCTCAGAAAAACACCACACAAAAGTGCCAGTGCTGCTAGCAAAAACACATACATCAACAAAAAAATATTGGAGTAGCCCAAGATATAGCCAAAGATTGCAGCGCCACATCACTAGCGAAAATTTTAATTTGACGACTGGAATTCTTTCAGACAACCAACGTTTCGGATAAACGGCGCTCTAATGTATATTATTTCATACAATTATCGTGTTTTAATTTTACTGGATATTAAAACATTTAATAATTAATACAGCCTTATTGTNTCCTCAGAAAAACACCACACAAAAGTGCCAGTGTTGCCAGCTAAAACACACACATCAACTAAAAAATATTGGAGTAGCCCAAGATATAGCCAAAGATTGCAGCGCCACATCACTAGCAAAAATTTAAATTTGACGACTGGAATTCTTTCGGATAACTGACGTTCAGTATAACCGACATTCGTATAAACGACGCTCTACTGTATCACTGAAATTATTTTGAAAAGGTTTTTATTTTCACGTTACAGTTTATTTCAGATCACAAAATTAATTTTTTGAGTAAATTACGGTACTATCGAATAAATTAAAATTACAAATAANTGTTCGAATTAAATTCAAACATAAAATTCGAATATTGGTTCGATTATAGAACGATTGTAAACGTTCCAGAAAATTGTTAAAATTGAAAATAGTTCGTTTGACTAGACGTAAAAATTCTCTAATTAGTCTGGAAATGGGGGACCAAATTCTTGCATTCTGTGAAAACGGGTAAGGTTGGCTATAATGTAATTATCTTAATCTTCACTACCGTTACTTTTTGCCCAGCGAAGCGGGTCCTTGCAGCTAGTTTTAAGAATATTATTAACAATTCGGATTTCAACAGCATGAGTAGAAGAAAGCTTTTTTAAATTAAAACTAATTAAAATTATTTACGGACAACAATGTCACAGGAACGATTAACAAATCTGACATTTTTATCTATTGAGCACGAAATATGTGGAAAATTAAATTGCGATGATTTAATAAAAGATTTTGCTGAGATAAAAGCCCGCAAAATTGATATTTCCTAAAATAGTGCGAAAGGTTCAATAACAAATTAAAATAAAACTAAAAAAGCATATGTCGTACAATCTTTAAAAAATATTTTCTTTACATTTTTTGTTTTATCATTTCCGCACTTTTGTTTAAATAAATTTTGAAAGGATAACGTTAATTATTTTACTTATTATTTTTTTCAGTAATACTTAGTTTCTTTTTAGAAAGGGTCCCACAATTTCAGATTTGCCCCGGAACCCGCAAATGCTAGAGGCAGACCTGCTGTGCATTATCTAATTCGACTGAATATATCTAGTTTTTACGGATACTTCATTTCAACAGATACTTTCTCGTCTACTGTTACGCATTCTGAAAATGAACTATTAACTGTGACTACGAAACCTTGCTACAACGATAAAGAACGAGTCAACTCCATCCCCAATCAACGAGCTTCAGAACTGTCGAACACAGTCAACCTCAGGTATTGATCGGCACGCGAAATTCATGTAAACTCTTTCTCTCTCTCTCGACCACTTACGTCTATAAATTCCTTAAATATATTGTCTTCCTAAGTTGTAAATTGTATCATGTTTACTTCGTAATTAAATCGTTATTAGTTGTTAACTTGGCATCCGAGAGATTCACTTCCGGTACGACGTCTCTCAGATCTCCTCTATCCCGAATCCGATCGCCCGCTCACGCGGCCGCTAGCGTGACCTATTTTTAGAAATAAATCTCTCCGTCGCGGATTTGTGGACCCTGAAGTCACACTTCTGACATTATCAAACTATCAACAATAAATATTTATAAGTTCTTACTTTGTAACGGCCATTCTTTCAACTGAGTTAAATCTCTCATAAACAAGACTCCACTCCTAACACATGACGATGATAAATTCGTTTCTTCGGAAAGTTTCATTAAATATGGAAGAGCGAATTTGATCACAGATTTTGTCAAATTTTTCAAATTCTTTTCTGCTGCATTCAGAAATTTTACTGTTTTATCTAATTCGCTCCAATTTATTTTTTGTGTACTATTTTCAATCTCTCTTTCAGGAACCTCTTTTGATTTGCAAAATATTATGACTAAAAATATCACAAATAAAACAATTCCTTTCTTCATCGTTCAAAAAATAAGATTTCACGTTGGAACAAACGTTAAGTTCTAATGCTTTTTATTAAATGGCAACTAAATTACTTTTATAATAAATACTTTATTGTTCTTTCTGAGGAAAGTTTTGTGAAAACGATTAATAACCTGAAAGACAGATTGACAACTTCATTTTTTATTCGTTTTTATTTTTGATAATTACTGCCATTATTATTCTGTCTGCAGATGCACACAAAATTACAAATACGACTAATTACTACTCCAAAAAATTAAGTTAATTTAACTATTTTAAAAATATTACTGTCACCTTTAACATAGATAGATCAAGGGTATCCAACAAGCATCCGATCCGCCTGCGGGCCGCATACGGCCCAACCTTAATTAAGCCAATAAGTACCCATTAGTAACTTAAAACCTTAATCCAGCCAATAAGTACCCATTAGTAACCGAGTGAATAAACCAGTGAACACCAAAAGTTAGTCGTGTGTTTGCACACTGTCAACAGAGTGGTGACGGTAAGTTTACAGGGTTTTCTTCACGTAACTGACACCTAAATTAAGGGCAGGTTTACATAAAAGTCTTTCCGGGATGATGTTTGGCCGATCGCTCACGTGTCGCGTTGCAGTAACCAAATAAATATAAATAATTATTACATAGGATTATTCATTGTGACGTCGTCACAATGCCGGGCTGCAAACTCCCATCGAAATGTTTTCAATAATTTTAATGGTTGTTTTGCGTTTGTGAACCATACTTTTCCTGTTCTAAACCGAATGTTAGTATATACTTAATCTGGGCTTCTTGTCACATAAAACTTCCAGATTTGGTCTTAACATTTATCCATGTAACTCTTTTCTCCAGATTAAGAAAAAACATACAGACAGTCAGAGTTTATAAGTGCAATTTTTTCAACTTGCAGCTAGATAATTTTTCTATAGCCGCAATATATACGAAAAAGTACTTCCCATGTACAATATGTTGCCAAACTTTATAAACATTATTATAACATAAACGGAATTATTCTAGCATTTCTACGAGATTTTTTCTATTTAAAAAAGTTTATATCAAGCCGTTCAGATATTAAAATTAGCATCTTCCATCTGATGAGAAGCAATCACAAACTATCCAACACAGATCACTTTTCAAATATTAATTTATAATAGACCTGTGTTAATTAGTAGTCGGTGACCATCCTGTCTTCCGGGAGAAAGTCAACGACTACATTTAGTCGAATTATCTTCGATCCCTTACCTCAACAGCCCGTTTTTTCTATAGGACCAGAGGTATGGTGCCATTCGAATAAGAAAATTACTTAATACAAGGTAACAGAGAGCAGAAAGTATGTTCTAAGTAGTTTTTAAAAAACCGACTTTAAACATTTGGTCCGTTTGTCGGAAAATTTGATTCGTCAGCAGATTACCGTTTCATAATCGACTGTGAATCGCAAAGTTTCTTACCGTTAACATTATAAAATACGTGAAAAATATAAGATATATTTTTAATTCCTGTCTACTGGATTAATGAAACTTTGCCATTTCGTATCATCCGAGTATCGCGATAAACATGACAATAAGCGAAAGTAACAAAACTATAAGGTTATTTTATAAGGTGATGCAAAGGTTATTTTATTAATTACGGAATAATTACACAGTATGACAAATCTAAAACATTTTAAAATTTCTTTAAATTTTTGTACAGTAAAATAATAAGTAATTTGTAAAATGTGTTAGATTTGTCACTTGATGGTGTAAACCCTTGCGGATAAGGATCTTTGTGGTAATATAACTTAAATGATAAAATATAAGATAATAGAAGAGCTAAAAGTACAAAATAATTTTAAAGTTTGTTTTTATTTTTTGTGATGCTTACCTGCTCGCTTGTGTATAATATTAAGGCAGGTAATTTTTACTATTTGGCATTTTAAGACTGAATTTTTAAAGCTATATTAGTTTATTACGCTTACTTTTATTCGTAAAATAAAGCAATTAAACAAACTATGAATAAAATTTTAATAAAACATTTTTAATAAGAAGCCAAGTTACAGAGTAATAAATAGTAGTGTCACAGAGTAATAAATAGTTTTATTGTTTGGTTTATAAAACATAATCACTT
The DNA here is from genome assembly GCF_000671375.1 of Centruroides sculpturatus. Taxonomy (NCBI): domain Eukaryota; kingdom Metazoa; phylum Arthropoda; class Arachnida; order Scorpiones; family Buthidae; genus Centruroides; species Centruroides sculpturatus. The sequence goes on along the minus strand of NW_019386271.1, from coordinate 155,380 downwards.
TTTGGAAATCTAAAAAGATTTTATCAGTTTGATTGTACAAACGATTCTTGGAATATTACGTAAATTCATTCTCTATTTTCAACCTTCGGAAANAACCTGAAAGACAGGTTGACAACGTCATGCTGTAGTGTCCTGGTATTTTTTATTTGTTTTTATTTTTGATAATTACTGCCATTATTCTTCTGTCTGCAGAAAATTAAAAATACGACTGATTACTACTCCAAAAAATTTAGATAATTTAACTATTTCAATAATATTACTGTCACCTTTAACATAGATAGATCTTAGATCAGGGGTGTATAATCAGCATCCGATCCACCTTCGGGTTGCATGCTGTCCAATAAATGTGTAAACAAAGCCGAAAAATGTTTTAATTTTTTTTATTATTTATTTCTTTCATCGGCATAAACTAAAAGAAAAAGATTCACAAAACCGTAAACTTGATATTTTATTGAAAAAGAAATATTTTCAAATACTTGGAGATGTGTGAATAAGTTAGGATTACTAAATAAAATGAAGTTGTGACTCAAAAGATTATAGATCCAATGTTGGGAAAAGGAGAGAAAAGACAAAAAATAAAAAGTAGTGAGAAAGGTTAAAGAGATCTTCTGTTATGCAAATATTGACTTTTAATTTTCTAATAATACCTTAATTCAGCCCAATAAGTACCCGACAGTAACCGAGTGAATAAAACCACCGAACACCAGAAGTTAGTCGCGTGTTCGCAAACTGTCAACAGACTGGTGACGGTAAGTTTTTGGATTTTCTTCGCGTAACTGACACCTAAATTGAGGGCAGCTTTATATAAAAGTCTTTCCGGGATGCTCTTTGGCCGATCGCTCAAGTGTCGCGTTGCAGTAACCAAATAAATAAAAATAATTATTACCTGCGATTATTTATTGTGACGTCGTCACAATGCCGGGCTGAAAATTTTCATCGGAATTTTTTCAATACTTTTAATGGTTGTTTTGCCTCTGTGCATCATACTTTTCCTGTTCTAAACAGAATGTTCGTATATACTTAATCTGGGCTTCCTGTCACATAAAACTTTCAGATCAGGTCTTAACATTTATCCTGTAACTCTTTTCTTCAGATTGAGAAAAAACATACAGACAGTCAGAGTTTATAAGTGCAATTTTTTCAACTTGCAGCTAGATAATTTTTCTATAACCGAAATATTTACGAAAAAGAACTTGTTATGTACAATATGTTGCCAAACTTTATAAACATTATTATAACATAAACAGAATTATTCTAGCATCTTTACAAGATTTTTTTCTATTTAAACAAGTTTTATATCAAGCCTTTCAGATATTAAGGTTAGCATTTTCCATTTCATAAGGGGCAATCACAAACTATCCAACACAGATCACTTTTCAAATATTAATTCATAATAGACCTGTGTTAATTAGTAGTCGGTGATTATCCCCTCTTCCCCGAGAAAGTCAACGACTGCATTTGGTCGAATTATCTGCGATCCCTTACCTCAACAGCGCCTTCTTTCTAAAGGATCAGAGGTATGGTGCCATTCGAATAAGAAAATTACTTAATTCAAGGTAACAGAGAGCAGAAAGTATGTTCTAAGTGGTTTTTAAAAAACCGAGTTTAAATATTTGGTCCGTTTGTCGGAAAATTCGATTCGTTAGCAGATTACCGTTTCATAATTGACTGTGAATCGCAAAGTTTCTTACTGTTAACATTATAAAATACGTAAAAAATTGTAAATGTATTAAATATTAAAAATTCGTTTTAAATTAGTAAAGTTATAATTTAAGGTTGTTTTNAAATATTACGATATTAATATCATAATAGTGATAAACATTACAATAATATTATCGTAATAATTATAAGCGTAATTTTTAACGTTAATTGTCACAACTTCAATACACTCAGAATAATGCAGATAAAAATATTTGAATCTAAAATACAGTTAGATATACAACGGAAATAAATCATGTTTTATTATCGATTTTGAAAAGTTTGTACAACGAGACTTGAAGATCTTTTATAAATAATTAAATATACATTAACAATATAGGAAATGAAGCTTATAGAAAAGTTTTTTAGTGAATAAAACGCGACTATAACATTACAAATTCATGAAAACAAGAAGTTTAAAATGCACTTAAATAACAAAATATATATTTTGAAAAACTTTAATTACAAAAATTCATTACTACAATAAGATAAAACATAATTTTTGAACATAAGTTTTGTATATGTGTTTTCTGGATTTGCATTGTAAGATGAATCACATCCTTTGTATTTGTCAAATAACCTATCTCTCAATATCATGCTAAACTTTTTTGGTTGATTTATAATTTCACATCAATACAGAAGATGGATAATTCAATATGTAATGTTTGCCTGAGAAGAAAAATCGTAAAGTTGTTTAGATTTTAAAATTAATTTCATTTGCAAACAACACCATAAATGACTGACCTCTAAATATCTGGATACATTTTACTTGTCCTCATCCTTTGAATAAAATGTAAAATCGATTTGAAAACGATTTCCTAATTTTACCAATAAATTGTTACTGGAAAATTTTATAATTATATTTAATTACATTCAAAATTTTCGACGGTGTGCATGTTTTTCGAATAAATTATTCACATACAATAACTTTCTGTTTGCACAGGAAGTCACGTTATTTTAATTCAAATATTTTTCCTGGAAGCTGTTAGATGACCGCCATGACTTTGTTATTTCCAGGATAAATATTATACACAGAGGCAAGACACTGCTAGTTTCATGTGGAAACCATATATTTAAAATAAATTAAAAATCTGAACCCAAAGATTTAACCATGTTACAATAAATAAGTTCTCTATTATTATGAATATAAATATCGTAATGTACAGTATTCGTATATGTATTGTTTCTTCCACATAAACAGGAGCAAAACTACATCATTTTTTAAAATATTCTTTATTATATCCGCGAACGTAATAATAAAATGGAGTATTTTTCAAGTATAAACAAAAATTATGTGTAAAAATGTGTTTAATACATAGCGCTTTCGTATACAAAATTACGAATATTTGTGATTAAGTAGAGTAGATTCTGGTAAATCTAGTCTTCATCTGTAAATACTGTATATTTTTGTAAATGATTTAAGTTCATTACTGTTTGTTTTTAACGCAATTATTATGTTTCACATAAAAAAATCATATTATAAAGTTTTAAATATTATGACATTAATATCATAATAGTGATAAACATTACAATAATATTGTTATAATAATTATAAGCGTAATTTTTAACGTTAATTGTCACAACTTTAATACACTCAAAATAATGCAGATAAAAATATTTGAATCTAAAATACAGTTAGATATACAACGGAAATAAATCATGTTTTATTATCGATTTTGAAAAGTTTGTACAACGAGACTTGAAGATCTTTTATAAATAATTAAATATACATTAACAATATAGGAAATGAAGCTTATAGAAAAGTTTTTTAGTGAATAAAACGCGACTATAACATTACAAATTCATGAAAACAAGAAGTTTAAAATGCACTTAAATAACAAAATATATATTTTGAAAAACTTTAATTACAAAAATTCATTACTACAATAAGATAAAACATAATTTTTGAACATAAGTTTTGTATAGGTGTTTTCTGGATTTGCATTGTAAGATGAATCACATCTTTTGTATTTGTCAAATAACCTATCTCTCAATATCATGCTAAACTTTTTTGGTTGATTTATAATTTCACATCAATACAGAAGATGGATAATTCAATATGTAATGTTTGCCTGAGAAGAAAAATCGTAAAGTTGTTTAGATTTTAAAATTAATTTCATTTGCAAACAACACCATAAATGACTGACATCAATATTATCGATTAAGAAAAATAATCGATAGATGAACTGTCGTTACTTTAAAAATATTCAGTAACAAGTTGATTATTTTCTCTGTAACAAATAACGGCGCAGTCAGCGATTATACTTTATTTTTTTAAATATTTTTTTAACAATTATAAATTGGCAAGAATCTTAATTTTCACTGTACAAATGGGTTTTATAAAAGAAAGTGATAAATGCCAATAACGAATAAAATTGTCATTAAGTCAGACGATTTAGATATATTTTACGATATAAAATCTTTAATTATAGCTTTCGTAATATAATTCGAATTTATTTCTATATCTATATATATGTTACCGCTAAAGCTCGTAATCCGTTAATGTGCACATTACCTAGCTAATCTGCAGATTAACTAGAGTGATCCGTTAAAGCTGCGAAAATTGTTCCATTTCTCAAATTACCTAGGTAATTTGCAGAGTATCTAGGTAATCTGCACATTAACGGCTTCCGTATCGTTAAAGTTCAAAAGTTTGTTTCTTTCACTTCCTTTCCCCACTCCTTCTTTTTACGTAGATAAATTTAAATCTTGGAATGCAAGCAAGCACCGAATTGGTGAGTAAAATCAAGAAAAGATTCTT
>NW_019386271.1:83803-148963 GCF_000671375.1 Centruroides sculpturatus | reverse complement strand
TCAAATTCTTTTCTGCTGCATTCAGAAATTTTACTGTTTTATCTAATTCGCTCCAATTTATTTTTTGTGTACTATTTTCAATCTCTCTTTCAGGAACCTCTTTTGATTTGCAAAATATTATGACTAAAAATATCACAAATAAAACAATTCCTTTCTTCATCGTTCAAAAAATAAGATTTCACGTTGGAACAAACGTTAAGTTCTAATGCTTTTTATTAAATGGCAACTAAATTACTTTTATAATAAATACTTTATTGTTCTTTCTGAGGAAAGTTTTGTGAAAACGATTAATAACCTGAAAGACAGATTGACAACTTCATTTTTTATTCGTTTTTATTTTTGATAATTACTGCCATTATTATTCTGTCTGCAGATGCACACAAAATTACAAATACGACTAATTACTACTCCAAAAAATTAAGTTAATTTAACTATTTTAAAAATATTACTGTCACCTTTAACATAGATAGATCAAGGGTATCCAACAAGCATCCGATCCGCCTGCGGGCCGCATACGGCCCAACCTTAATTAAGCCAATAAGTACCCATTAGTAACTTAAAACCTTAATCCAGCCAATAAGTACCCATTAGTAACCGAGTGAATAAACCAGTGAACACCAAAAGTTAGTCGTGTGTTTGCACACTGTCAACAGAGTGGTGACGGTAAGTTTACAGGGTTTTCTTCACGTAACTGACACCTAAATTAAGGGCAGGTTTACATAAAAGTCTTTCCGGGATGATGTTTGGCCGATCGCTCACGTGTCGCGTTGCAGTAACCAAATAAATATAAATAATTATTACATAGGATTATTCATTGTGACGTCGTCACAATGCCGGGCTGCAAACTCCCATCGAAATGTTTTCAATAATTTTAATGGTTGTTTTGCGTTTGTGAACCATACTTTTCCTGTTCTAAACCGAATGTTAGTATATACTTAATCTGGGCTTCTTGTCACATAAAACTTCCAGATTTGGTCTTAACATTTATCCATGTAACTCTTTTCTCCAGATTAAGAAAAAACATACAGACAGTCAGAGTTTATAAGTGCAATTTTTTCAACTTGCAGCTAGATAATTTTTCTATAGCCGCAATATATACGAAAAAGTACTTCCCATGTACAATATGTTGCCAAACTTTATAAACATTATTATAACATAAACGGAATTATTCTAGCATTTCTACGAGATTTTTTCTATTTAAAAAAGTTTATATCAAGCCGTTCAGATATTAAAATTAGCATCTTCCATCTGATGAGAAGCAATCACAAACTATCCAACACAGATCACTTTTCAAATATTAATTTATAATAGACCTGTGTTAATTAGTAGTCGGTGACCATCCTGTCTTCCGGGAGAAAGTCAACGACTACATTTAGTCGAATTATCTTCGATCCCTTACCTCAACAGCCCGTTTTTTCTATAGGACCAGAGGTATGGTGCCATTCGAATAAGAAAATTACTTAATACAAGGTAACAGAGAGCAGAAAGTATGTTCTAAGTAGTTTTTAAAAAACCGACTTTAAACATTTGGTCCGTTTGTCGGAAAATTTGATTCGTCAGCAGATTACCGTTTCATAATCGACTGTGAATCGCAAAGTTTCTTGCCGTTAACATTATAAAATACGTGAAAAATTTAAGATATATTTTTAATTCCTGTCTACTGGATTAATGAAACTTTGCCATTTCGTATCATCCGAGTATCGCGATAAACATGACAATAAGCGAAAGTAACAAAACTATAAGGTTATTTTATAAGGTGATGCAAAGGTTATTTTATTAATTACGGAATAATTACACAGTATGACAAATCTAAAACATTTTAAAATTTCTTTAAATTTTTGTACAGTAAAATAATAAGTAATTTGTAAAATGTGTTAGATTTGTCACTTGATGGTGTAAACCCTTGCGGATAAGGATCTTTGTGGTAATATAACTTAAATGATAAAATATAAGATAATAGAAGAGCTAAAAGTACAAAATAATTTTAAAGTTTGTTTTTATTTTTTGTGATGCTTACCTGCTCGCTTGTGTATAATATTAAGGCAGGTAATTTTTACTATTTGGCATTTTAAGACTGAATTTTTAAAGCTATATTAGTTTATTACGCTTACTTTTATTCGTAAAATAAAGCAATTAAACAAACTATGAATAAAATTTTAATAAAACATTTTTAATAAGAAGCCAAGTTACAGAGTAATAAATAGTAGTGTCACAGAGTAATAAATAGTTTTATTGTTTGGTTTATAAAACATAATCACTTTTTGGAAATCTAAAAAGATTTTATCAGTTTGATTGTACAAACGATTCTTGGAATATTACGTAAATTCATTCTCTATTTTCAACCTTCGGAAAGTCGTATATAACAAGCTTGTAGAGGTTAACATTTTTTTTTGTGCACGTATGCACACTATTTTATATTTTATTGTAAATTTATTAAATATTAAAAATTCGTATTAAATTAGTAATATTATAATTTAAGGTTGTATATTGTAAAATATAATTAAAATTTTTTTATTCTTTATAATTAAACTTTTTTAAAAGTATTCAGATACTCTAAATATCTGGATACATTTTACTTGTCCTCATCCTTTGAATAAAATGTAAAATCGATTTGAAAACGATTTCCTAATTTTACCAATAAATTGTTACTGGAAAATTTTATAATTATATTTAATTACATTCAAAATTTTCGACGGTGTGCATGTTTTTCGAATAAATTATTCACATACAATAACTTTCTGTTTGCACAGGAAGTCACGTTATTTTAATTCAAATATTTTTCCTGGAAGCTGTTAGATGACCGCCATGACTTTGTTATTTCCAGGATAAATATTATACATAGAGGCAAGACACTGCTAGTTTCATGTGGAAACCATATATTTAAAATAAATTAAAAATCTGAACCCAAAGATTAAACCATGTTACAATAAATAAGTTCTCTATTATTATGAATATAAATATCGTAATGTACAGTATTCGTATATGTATTGTTTCTTCCACATAAACAGGAGCAAAACTACATCATTTTTTAAAATATTCTTTATTATATCCGCGAACGTAATAATAAAATGGAGTATTTTTCAAGTATAAACAAAAATTATGTGTAAAAATGTGTTTAATACATAGCGCTTTCGTATACAAAATTACGAATATTTGTGATTAAGTAGAGTAGATTCTGGTAAATCTAGTCTTCATCTGTAAATACTGTATATTTTTGTAAATGATTTAAGTTCATTACTGTTTGTTTTTAACGCAATTATTATGTTTCACATAAAAAAATCATATTATAAAGTTTTAAATATTATGACATTAATATCATAATAGTGATAAACATTACAATAATATTGTTATAATAATTATAAGCGTAATTTTTAACGTTAATTGTCACAACTTTAATACACTCAGAATAATGCAGATAAAAATATTTGAATCTAAAATACAGTTAGATATACAACGGAAATAAATCATGTTTTATTATCGATTTTGAAAAGTTTGTACAACGAGACTTGAAGATCTTTTATAAATAATTAAATATACATTAACAATATAGGAAATGAAGCTTATAGAAAAGTTTTTTAGTGAATAAAACGCGACTATAACATTACAAATTCATGAAAACAAGAAGTTTAAAATGCACTTAAATAACAAAATATATATTTTGAAAAACTTTAATTACAAAAATTCATTACTACAATAAGATAAAACATAATTTTTGAACATAAGTTTTGTATAGGTGTTTTCTGGATTTGCATTGTAAGATGAATCACATCTTTTGTATTTGTCAAATAACCTATCTCTCAATATCATGCTAAACTTTTTTGGTTGATTTATAATTTCACATCAATACAGAAGATGGATAATTCAATATGTAATGTTTGCCTGAGAAGAAAAATCGTAAAGTTGTTTAGATTTTAAAATTAATTTCATTTGCAAACAACACCATAAATGACTGACATCAATATTATCGATTAAGAAAAATAATCGATAGATGAACTGTCGTTACTTTAAAAATATTCAGTAACAAGTTGATTATTTTCTCTGTAACAAATAACGGAGCAGTCAGCGATTATACTTTATTTTTTTAAATATTTTTTTAACAATTATAAATTGGCAAGAATCTTAATTTTCACTGTACAAATGGGTTTTATAAAAGAAAGTGATAAATGCCAATAACGAATAAAATTGTCATTAAGTCAGACGATTTAGATATATTTTACGATATAAAATCTTTAATTATAGCTTTCGTAATATAATTCGAATTTATTTCTATATCTATATATATGTTACCGCTAAAGCTCGTAATCCGTTAATGTGCACATTACCTAGCTAATCTGCAGATTAACTAGAGTGATCCGTTAAAGCTGCGAAAATTGTTCCATTTCTCAAATTACCTAGGTAATTTGCAGAGTATCTAGGTAATCTGCACATTAACGGCTTCCGTATCGTTAAAGTTCAAAAGTTTGTTTCTTTCACTTCCTTTCCCCACTCCTTCTTTTTACGCAGATAAATTTAAATTTTGGAATGCAAGCAAGCACCGAATTGGTGAGTAAAATCAAAAAANTCAGTCTCCCATTTCGGATTTCTAGTTACTGATTGTTTGATGCATAATGTTAACTTGTCGTTGTTCACAAAAAAGTTCGATAGATAATTCTTTCTCAAGGAGTGAGAGGTAAACATGATAGAAAAAGGAGTAGTAGTGGTTTCAATGGCACTAATCACAAAATTAATTTCAGATGTCAATTAAATTAAAATTGCGAATAAAAATTTGTCGAATGGAATTATTTCAGATCACAAAATTTGTATTTATATATATAACTTGTTTTTTCAAAGTTGCTAATTCGAAATATCCTTTTTCCTCTGTTTTTGAGTCAAGAGATAGTATAAATACTAGGTATAAGAGACTTGTTCGATACCTCGCCGCTAACTTCTTTTGCAAGAACCTCATATACATGAAAATCGTCTTCAGAAAGTAAGTACAGTAGAGCGTCGATTTTCCGAAAGTCAATCATCCGAAAGAATTCCAGTCAGCAAATTTAAATTTTTGCCAGTGCTGTGGCGCTTCAATCTTTGGCTATGTCTTGGGCTACTCAAANGTACGAATGTGTTTTATAAAAAGAAAGTTATAAATGCCAATTACGAGTAAAATCGTCATTAAGTCAGAGGATTTAGATATACTTTACGATATAAAATCTTTAATTATAGCTTTCGTAATATAATTCGAATTTATATATTTAATAAAGTTACAATAAAATATAAAGGAAAATGGTTACTTGCACAAAAAAAGTAATGCTAACCTTCATAAGCTTTACGTCATTCTATCGCATAATTTTATCCTTATTTATATGTAATTGCTGAAAGGTTTAGAGAATAACAATAGATTTGTGTAATGTCCCTAAAATTGTTTAAATGATTTAACCATTGATTATTTCTAGAAAATTCGATATAGAAAACTTAATGTATTCTCCATAAAAAAAATAATAAATGNATTTTTGTATTTATATATATAACTTGTTTTTTCAAAGTTGCTAATTCGAAATATCCTTTTTCCTCTGTTTTTGAGTCAAGAGATAGTATAAATACTACGTATAAGAGACTTGTTCGATACCTCGCCGAGAACTTCTTTTGCAAAAACCTCTTATACAAGAAAATCGTCTTCAGAAAGTAAGTATTTTTATTTAAAAGTTTGTCTTTAACGAATTATTTTTATTTAAAGGTGGACAGATAGAAAAAAAATCTTTTTAAAAACTGGAACTTTTTAGGTTGGTTAATATAAAAATATTGTTATTACCACAAATATTTTAAAAAGCATTGTTCTTTTTGCGATATTCTATCTTACGAACAATTCTTAATTAGGGGAGACCGGGGCAAGATCGGCATGTTAAGCTTTACTTAAATTTTGTGTAATAAATACTGCTGTAAACTGAAAAAAAAAGCTTTGCATATTGTCTATTGGAATGTTANTAATAAATTTTGAAGGTAAGTATTTATTATTAGTATTATTTTAATAGGATTTTAGTATTATTTTAACATTGATTTCGAAGCATTTGCGGTTCACAATGAAAATATCCGTTTAAAACATTGTTCTGGGAGTTTAGGTTTGCAGCAGAACATTCTAAAGAGTTTGGTAAAACTAATTTTTATAATGAGTCTACTTTTTAAGAAATTTAACAGTTAGACAAAAAATTGGCAAGATTTGACAATTATTTGCATGGTTTATATCTATCATATGAGATACAAAATTTTAGGCAGTAGGCGCGAAGTAATAGGATTTACAAGGTACTATATAACTTATTTCTGAAATATGAATAATTTAAAGTCGGCAAAACTGAAGGGAAAAGTTCAGCAAAATTCATTTTTNTATATGACATTAAGAAAATAACGACATTTTAGGGAAAAATCATATGGTAGACAGGATTTATAGCAATGAAATGCCATTCTTTATTGAAAAGTTTTCTTCGGAAAATTTTCTTAGTTATACAGAATATGATATATAATTATAGTCAATTGTTCTATGTGGTTCTTCAAAGTAAGTTTTGCAAATTGAACTTTGAATATTTAACAAGTATTTCTTTTTGAAACAGTAATAATAACTATATTAGAATCATCACCTTCTAACAAACCATACTCCTCTGATTTACCTTGTATTACATAATACGTAAAAAAGTTACTTTCTCTCTTTTTCATTATCTTGAAATCATAATATGAAATTTAGAACATTATATTTATACCTTGAAATATCTTGAAATCATAATATGAAATTTAGAACATTATATTTATACCTTGAAATAAAGTTACTAATATTCAAATCTTTATGTTTTGTTTGTTGTTTGTTCCGTGTGATTCTGAAGACTTTCTGCATGATTAGAATTTATAACGTTATATTGAATTCTACCAACAGTCATGCCGTTATTTAATCGACCTAAAGGTATAAATCATATATCAATATTTATTAATGCTGTACACTATTATGTAAAATAAATCTGACTTAAGCTGGTTAGTAGCGAGGTTCTGAATACAGAGGTTTATCAAAGTGTTATTAAAGAGCAATTTGAAAAAATAATTATATACTTGTAAATTGCCACCGTTTTCTAACTGTCTGGTTTTATTTTTTAGTCAGGAAAATGGTGTTACATAAATGACAGTTTACCCAATTTCGGAAAAGCTTATGCGAGAAAAGCATTTGATTAACAACCAGTTTAGAAAGGAAGTTACGTCAATTCAATACAAGAATTTTTAATTTAACAGAGTTATATAATTAACCGTCACGACTCTTTTGTTATCAGGAAAAGTACGATGCGCAAAGGCAAGACACTACTAACATAAGAACATTCTAGAGAAAAACCTGTTTAGTTTTATATTCTTTAGTTTTCGAGGGAATTTTAGAGAATGACTTTTTTTTAAAAAAGGCATTTTTTAAGGCTATATATTGCGTGATATCTACATAACCTAAAACGTAATAATCATAATTAAGAACGATAAGTAATTAAACTGTGATTGTTAATTACGAAAACCAGTTAATAATGCCAAAGAAAATAAATCATTTATTTTTTATGGAGAATGCATTATGATTCGAATTCTGAATTTTCCGGAAAAAATTAATTGTTAAATAACTTATATTCAGTGAAAAATTCTTCGAATATTACGCAAAATTGCAATTCTATTGTTTGTTTTATTTTTTATTATCATTATTATTTTTTTTTGTCAAGCTTCTAGCAATTAAAGATTTTATATCGTAATATATATCTAAATCGTCTGACTTAATGACAATTTTATTCGTTATTGGCATTTATAACTTTATTTTTATAAAACTTATCCTTATAGTGAAAATTAAGATTTTTGCCTATTTATAATTGTTAAAAAAATTATTTTAAAAAATAAAGTATAATAGCTGACTGCGCCATTATTTGTTACCGAGAAAATAATCAACTTGTTACTTGATATTTTTAAAGTTTTTTGTAGGTGAAATTAATTTTTAAATTTAAACAACTTTACGATTTTTCTTTTCAGGCAAACTTTATATTTTGAATTATCCAGCTTCAGTATTGATGTGAAATTATAAATCAACCAAAAAAGTTCAGCATGATATTGAGAGATAGGTTATTTGACAAATACAAAGGATGTGATTCATCTTACAATGCAAATCCAGTAAACACATATACAAAACTTATGTTCAGAAATTGTTTTATCTTATTGTAGTAATTGAATTTTTGTAATTAACGTTTTTCAAACTATATATTTTGTCATTTAAGTGCATTTTAAACTTTCTTGTTTTCATGAATTTGTAATGTTATAGTGGAGTTTCTATTCACTAGAAAACTTTTTTATAAGCGTCATTTCCTATATTATTAATGAATTTTTAATCTATATATATATAAAATTGCTTGTCCTGACTGACTTACTCACTGATTCATCATCGCCCAGAGCAAACTGCTGAACCTAAAGAGGTGAAATTTGGTACACAGTTAGGGTACGTCATGAAAACGCATACTAAGAAGGGATTTTTCGAAATTCCCTTGCGGGGGGACAGGGAGAGCATTAAGGCTTAACCGGAAAACGGCTTCTACTGTACTGTTTTAGATGCGATTTTTTGTTTTTATCTGCGTTTTAGTAGGGTATACCATGGCAATGCACATTTAGAAGGGATTTTTGGAAATTCCCCAGCGGGGGCGAGGGAGAGCATTAAGGCTTAATCGGAAGAATGGCTTCTACTGTACTATTTTACATACGATTTTTTGTTAAGTTTAGTCTTCATTGAGTACTTAGGCGTATTAAATTGATAACATTTCAGATATTGTTATAAATGTTTTTATATATTCGATTTTTTAACCAAATTCGTTTTAAATTCGAATTTGTTATTGCGTATAGGTTCGATTATAGAACGATTGTAAACGTTCCAGAAAATTGATCAACTTGAAAATAGTTCGTTTTATTTTGAGCAATTCTCATCATTCTCAGCGGTAGGTGTTATATAACAATTACTATGGTTGTTGAAATACTGAATATAAATGGGGGTTTGCTTGCAAAACCTCCGCGGGCGAAGTCGCGGGTAACTGCTAGTTATTTATAAAAGACCTTTCTCAAGTCTCGTTGTATAAACTTTTCAAAATCGATCATAAAACATGATTTATTTCCGTTCTATATCTAACTGTATTTTAGATTCAAATATTTTTATCTGCATTATTCTGAGTGTATTAGAGTTGGGACAATTAACGTTAAAAATTACGCAAATAATTATTACGATAAGATTATCGTAATGTTTATAACTTTATAATAAAATTTTTTGTGTGAAACATAATAATTGCATTAAAAACAAACAGTAATGAACTTAAATCATTTCCCAGAATATACAGTACTTACAGATGCAGACTAGATCTAATCAGATGTAGTCTTCATCTATACCAAAATCAATAGTCTACTTAATCACAAATATTCGTAATTTTGTGTACCAACAGTGCTATGAATTAAACACATTTTTACACATAATTTATGTTTATACTGTACTTGAAAAATAGTCCATTTTATTATTACGTTCGCAAATGTAATAAAGATTATTTTTTAAAAAAAATTATAAAATTTTACTCCTGTTTATGTGGTAGAAACAATACATATGTAAATACTGTACATTACGGTTTTTATATTCATAACTAGCTGTTACCCGCGAATTCGCCCGCGGAGGTTTTGCAAGCAAACCCCATTTATATTCAGTATTTCAACAACCATAGTAATTGTTATATAACACCTGCCGCCGAGAATGATGAGAATTGCTGAGAATCAAACGAACTCTTTTCAATTTAATTAATTTTCTGGAACGTTTACAATCGTTCTATAATTTAAAAAGGTTCGAACATTTGGATAAAAAATCGAAATGTATAAAAATATTTATAACAATGTCTGAAATGTTATTAATTTAATACACTTAAGTACTTAATGAAGACTAAACGTAACAATAAATCGCATCTAAAATAGTTCAGTAGAAGCCATTCCTGCGGTTAAGACTTAATCCTCTCCCTCTCCCCACGCGGGGGAATTTCGAAAAATCCCTTCTTAGTGAGCGTTTTCATGACGTACCCTAACTGTGTACCAAATTTCACCTCTTTAGGTTCAGCGGTTTGCTCTGGGCGATGATGAATCAGTGAATGAGTCGTCAGTCAGGACAAGCAATTTTATATATATAGATAACAGAGAAATTATTTATTGTAACATGGTTTAATCTTCGGGTTCAGATTTTTAATTTATTTTAAATATATGGTTTTTACATGAAACTAGCAGTGTCTTGCCCCTGTGTATAATATTTATCTACTATACAAAAATTTAAAAAAATGTTTTAGATTTGTCATACTGTGTAATCATTCCGTAATTAATAAGATAACCTTTGTAATTGTATAAATTAAACACTATAATATATCAAACATTGGAATGAAAACTATATAGTTTCGTTACTTTCGCTTATTGTCATGTTTATCGCGATACTCGGATGATACGAAATGGCAAAGTTTCATTAATCAAGTAGACAGGAATTAAAAATATATCTTAAATTTTTCACGTATTTTATAATGTTAATAGTAAGAAATTTTGCGATTCACAGTGAAATATGAAACGGTAATTTGCCGACGAATCAAATTTTCCGACAGACGGATCAAATATTTAAACTCAGTTTTTTAAAAACCACTTAGAACATACTTTGTGCTCGCTGTAACCTAGCATTAAGTAATTTTTTTATTGGAATGCTTCCATACCTCTGGTCCTTTAGAAAGAAAAGGCTGTTGAGATAGGGGGTTTGAAGATAATTCGACCAAATGTAGTCGTTGACTCTCTGCCGGAAAAGAGGATGATCACAGACTACTAATTAACACAAATCTATTATTAATTAATATTTGAGAAGTGATTCTGTGTTGGACTTTGTGATTGCCCCTCACGAGATAAACAATGCTAACCTTAATATCTGAAAGATATTAAGGTTAGCATTAAAAGTAAAAGTTAGCATTAAAAGTAATTGTTTAAATAGAAAAAATGTTGTAGAAATGCTAGAATAATTCCGTTTATGTTATAATAAAGTTTACAAAGTTTGGCAACATATTGTACATGGGAAGTTCTTTATCGTGAATATTGCGCTTATAGAAAAATTATCTGGCTGTAAGTTGATAAAATTGCACTTATAAACTCTGACTGTCTGTATGGTTTTTCTTAATCTGGAGAAAGGAGTTACATGGATAAAGGTTAAGACCAGATCTGGAAGTTTTATGTGACAGGAAGCCCAGATTAAGTATATACGAACATTCGGTTTGGAACAGGAAAAGTATGATGCACAGAGGCAAGACAACCATTAAAAGTATTGAAAACATTTCGATGAAAGGATAATGGCAGTAATTATCAAAAATAAAAACAAATAAACAATGACAGGAAACTACAGCACGACGTTGTCAACCTGTTTTTCTAGTTATTAATCGTTTTCACAAAACTTTCCTCAGAAAAAACAAGAAAGCAATGTATATTATAAAAGTAATTTAGTTGCCATTTAATAAAAAACATCTGAACTTAACGTTTGTTCCAACGTGAAATCTTATTTTTTGAGCAATGAAGAAAGGAATTGTTCTATTTGTGTTATTTCTCTTCATAATATTTTGCAAATCAAGCGAGGTTCCCGAAAGAGAGATAGGTAATAGTACACAAAAAATAAATCGGAGCGAATTAGATAAAACAGTAAAATTTCTGAATGCAGCAGAAAAGAATTTGAAAAATTTGACAAAATCTGTGGTCAAATTCGCTCTTCCATATTTAATGAATATTTCCGAAGAAACGAATTTATCATCGTCATGTGTTAGGAGTGGAGTCATGTTTATGAGAGATTTAACCCAGTTGAAAGAATGGCCGTTACAAAGTAAGAACTTATAAATATTTATTGTTGATAGTTTGATAATGTCAGAAGTGTGAATTGAGGGTCGGCAAATCCGCGACGGAGAGGTTTATTTTTAAAAGTAGGTCATGCTAGCGGCCGCGTGCGCGGGCGATCGGATTCGGGATAGAGGAGATTTAAGGGATTTATAGACATAAGCGGTCTAGAGAGAGAGAGAGAGAGTTTACATGAATTTCGCCTGCCGATCAATACCTGGGATTGACTGTGTTCGACAGTTCCGAAGCTCGTTGATTGGGAATGGAGTTGACTCGTTCTTGATCGTTGCAGCAAGGTTTCGTAGTGACAGTTAATAGTACGTTTTCAGAATGCGTAACAGTAGAAGAGAAAGTGTCTGTTGAAATGAAGTATCCGTAAAAAACTAGATGTATCCGTTCGAGTTAGATAATGTACAGCAGTTCCTAGCATTTGCGGGTTCCGGGGCAAATCTGAAATTGTGGGACCCTTTCTAAAAAGAAACTAAGTATTACTAAAAAAACTAATATGTAAAATAATTAACGTTATCTTTTCAAAATGTATTTAAACAAAAGTGCGGAAATTATAAAACAAAAAGTGTAAAGAAAATATTTTTTTAAGATTGTACTTTTTTTAGTTTTATTTTAAATTTTTTATTGAACCTTTCGCACTATTTTATGAAATATCAATTTTGCGGGCTTTTATTTTAACAAAATCTTTTATTAAATCATCGCAATTTAATTTTTCACATATTTCGTGCTCAATAGATAAAAATGTCAGATTTGTTAATCGTTCCTGTGACATTGTTGTCCGTAAATAATTTTAATTAGTTTTAATTTAGAAAAACTTCGTTATGTTGATGCTGTTGAAATCAGAATTGTTAATAATATTCTTAAACTAATGATTAGAATTGAAAGAGTCGTGCATATTTCTCAAGGAATCTGTTTAACTTTTTACACTAGAATTCTCTGTCACTTCATTTAATTGTTTTAATGCTGTTAAAATTTGGATTAAATGAAATCTAACTGTTAAAAAATTTGCCAGGACGAATTCACATAGAGAAAAATATATTTCCTTTTCGACTATACATATAATTGCCTCTGCTTTCCAGAGGCAATTATATATATTTGTCCCTTCTGTGTGAAGGGACAAATGAAGATGGACTCAATTATATGTATAGTCCAAAAGAAAATATATTTTTTTATATATAAATCTAACTGACTTCACAGAATTTATTCGGCCTTCCCAACGTTTATCTGATAATGGTTTTAGAATTGAATTTGTTAAATGTTTCATTAGAATAGCCCACCTGTGAGCATACGTGGAAAATAGTAATACAGTTTCGAAAGTCTTCCAAAAAACGTCATAGCCATACGAACCGTGGAAGCCATATCACCTATTAATAAATTTAAATTGTGCCCAGAACATGAAACAAAAAATGCTGTCGGAATACTTTCCAAAATTCTCTCTTGCCTACCATGTTAGTCCCATTGTCATAAGCTTGTCCACTGCAATCGTTCAAAGAAATAGTTAAAGTTTTAAGTTGTTTACATAATTCCTCTTATAAATCAAACACTGTACTTTTCGGAAAAGGAGAAAAACCATTAAAACAAGCATTAATTTCAACTTCATTTTGTTCTTGTTCGTCAGGCATTTCTACAATTCGAACAATGAGTGTCAATTGTTTAATACGACTTTTGTTATGCAGTACAGTCTAACTGTACTGCATAACATTTACCTTTTATTTATTTTTTTATTACTATTTCATTTTTAACTTTGCCAACAGATTAGTTATGTGAGATAAGCCGAGGGTACAAAGTTAGTAAACTTGTGTACCACTTAATCGGCACATGATCGTGAGATTCGATCTCTACGTCAATGGAAGTCTAACGTATGAGCGGTAATAAGGATCTCGATTGTGAAATCAAGATTCCCGTCAGGATATTGACATCAGTTAAACTATTATTTCGCGGTTTAACTCGCGATTTTTTTATTTCGATTAGGACTGCTCGAAATGAACAAAATGGCAAAGAATACAAATGAACGAACTAAATAATATCTAGCTATGATTAAACATGAATAATTTTAACCCCTTAACGCCCGCCTGTTTTTAATTACGATCAGCATAAAAAATAAAAATACATAAAAAATACTTAAAACTGAAAAAAACGAAAGAAATGCGTTAATTTTGAAGGAAAAGCTTCAAATTTTATTTTCCTTTGTTTCGCCTTTCTGTGAAATTTAACACCGATGAGTCATTCTTTACACAGCTGGATGACCTTGAACACAGCTGGAGTCGGATTTCCCGGGATATTCTCATATATGTCTCGGACGACAAGGGTTTAAAGTAGGGTGAATATGACGAACACGTATATTTTAAAATATTTTTTAAAAATTAAGATTTTAATTACGATTTCCGACCCCCTAATTAACTAAATTTATATAAAATAAAATATATTAATTAAAAAAATTTAAAAACTTTTGGAGGTCGTTTTTGACATCAGAAAGCAGCTTCAAATAACTTTACCAAAGAAAAATCCATGCGCTACAACTTAGGAACCATGAAATAAATTTGATAAAAACTCCCATTAATAAACAATTAAGCCTTAATCGAGCCTTATCAAAGGCTCATTAAAATCGCGATAAAATTTTTTCGCGCAAACAAAAAATTTTGAAAAAATTTGGGGACCTAAAAACATTTAAAAATTGAAAAAAAAAATTACAAACAATCTGAATGAGGAACTATGTCACTTAGTTAAACAAAGACAAGCGGAAACGCTGAAGAGCTGAAGTCCGCAGATTTTAGCGCGTATCTTTATTTTATACTAATTTTCTTCTGCAATGGAGATCGAGCCTAAGGACCATCTGATAATGGTCTAAAACATGTAGTCATCGGTTGACTAACTACTTTTCTGAAGGAAGTAATCTTGTTGGAAACGAGTGAACTTCCTTTCTTACTCTCCTTTTTCCTGTTAATTTCTGTGGCTAATTTTCTTTCTAGTTTATAAAATTTTAATGCTTTCTTTTAAATATTATTATTAAAATTCAAAAATCCACGTGAATTCTCACAATTATCTCATTTTGAATTTTCCAACGTAAATAATGAGCGTTTGTTTCTTTATCTTTGATATGTCTTATATGTTCTGCCATTCTTGCATCGAATTTTGAAGTTAATTCTAATTACACCTAAAACTTTACCATTATTTTTTGTATTATCTGATTCCTTCTACGAAGTGCATCATTGTTTTTAGCTAAATATTGTATACAAAATATAATCTTCCTAAGAACTTCACACATTTGAATTTAATTGTATTTGATTAAAATCGTCAATTGTTTGTTCTTTTTTCAAACTGTTCTTAGCTCCATAGAATATCTTTAAGTGATTTTCTGTGTGGCAACGATAATTCATATTCATTTCATAGACTTTCAAGGTGCTTCCAGTCAAAAACACCTTCATTTACTAATGCTAAAAATGATCTTGACAATTTAGATGGTTAGGACATAAATAACAGTAAAAACAAAATACCTTATTTTTTAGTTTTGAATAGAGAAGCCAGTTTCTGCAACATTTTTCTTTATTTCTTGAGAAGTCATTTCCCATATGTAAGTGAAAATTCATTCAAGTATAAAAATTTGTGTAATTTTGGATTATTATTAATGCTGTTCATTTCTTTACAATTTATTTAATGCTCTGAACATAACATTTCTGAAGATTCCAAATGCTATTAGGTAAACCTTGCTTTTAATCATAAACTATAAATCGAACTTAATTTTTTTCACATTAATTAACTCTGTTTATGAAAAAAGTCATCTAAAACTATTGAACCTTACAATGAAAAAAAGATCATTGTAAACATTTTACACAACAAATAATTGAAACTTACCAATAAAAATACTTTCTGCTGTTTATTTTTCGAAAACTAATTCCATTTTTAGTACTTTGTATAGAAAGTAATTTTTTCATGAGAGCAGCCATATTGAATTAGCGCAAAGCTCGACAACGAACTAGCTAGCACTCCGAGCTTACCAATTTCGCTAAACATGACGTCACATAGCTCTAAAGTAAACGCCAATGAGCGTGGCACTCGGACGAAAGTATACAGGCTGAGCGTGCTGATAGTAAAATTAGCTCAGAAGTAAACGCACCCTAAGTGGCCAGGGGGGAGGACGCGGAGGTCCGATATCACTACAGTTGCGTTTGCGTTCTGTTACAAGTGTAATACATTAAGTTAAGACTTCGCGAGCGATCGACCAAAATTGGCTTCGCGATCGACTTGTTGGCCATATCTGATCTATACAATTTTCAAGTTGCTCTTCTGATTATTTCTGTTTCGATATGATTCGAGATCGCAAAAATTCTTTCTTACGCTTTGGCGTTGTTTTTTATATTTTTAATTTTCACACTTCACTATTCACTTTTCNCTTCGCGATCGACTTGTTGGCCATATCTGATCTATACAATTTTCAAGTTGCTCTTCTGATTATTTCTGTTTCGATATGATTCGAGATCGCAAAAATTCTTTCTTACGCTTTGGCGTTGTTTTTTATATTTTTAATTTTCACACTTCACTATTCACTTTTCACTTTCTACTTTTTTCTATTATCCGTACACTTTTACTTATGAAAAATCAAATGAAGCATGTGCGTCACACCTCTCCAAAATCCATCCCCACCACTCACACGTAAAACTCCTCGACTAATCCGAAACATTTTCGACTATTCAAAAACATTTAAGAATAATCCTTTGAGTCCCAACTCCAGCTTTATTTAGTATTTCTTCCAGCGTTGCATCATTTGGCTACTTTGCGCCATAGTTGGCTATCCTTTTTTTAGTTTGGCGTAAAAAATCTCATTTGGCGCATTGGCTGCTTTTCCTGATACATATTATTTATAAATATATTAGTCTAATAAAAATCCACTTTAAAATAGTGTTTTGTCATTTTTTATTAATTAGAGATCCAAATAAAACAAATATTTGTGTTTTTCAAATAAATTTTTGTTTGTCTCCTTTATAATAAATGAGTTTATCTATTTCTAAGTAAAAATTGAAAGTGTCTGTAGAGGTAATTCTTTAAAATATCCCTTTTCGTGATAAAGATTGAATACTTATTAATATTCTCTCTCGTGATTACTAAACCATCAAATGTATTATTTCCAAAAGCAATTCTGCTTGAATACTGACAGTCCAAATTATGAAATTCTCCACTATGTCCTACAAAAATTTGCATTATTTAACGTCTTGCCAAAATTTCGGTGCGCACTGTAATCTGTTTATCACATGTTAATTCTTATTAATATTTAAGGATTGGTCACAAGTATATATAATATACCTGTGATCCAACCACAGGTATATGTAATCACAAGTATATATAAAATACTTGTGGTTCAAAAACCACAATATGTGTTACCACAAGTATTTATAATATACTTGTGGCTCAAAAATCCATGACATCTTCCAATGTGGCCCATAGAAACAAAAAGGTTGGACACTCCTGTTATAGAACATACGGATAAATGAGAAAATAGCCAATTACAATTATTGCGCTGTTTTGTAGATATAGTGTAAACAAATAACTAATTATACACCGTTATACGACAGAGTTACCTCACTTTTCCTTTTTACATTGTGCTTCAAAGTAACCTAAGAAACATCACGTTGATGAATCCATCGAGCAGAATCCAGTGGTTTTGTTTATTTGACAACTACTGGGTATTGTATACATATAAATTTTATAATAAATTAGTTTTATAAAAGGATAAAGTTCATTTAAGATAAATATATAATTATGTTTACCGTAGTACTTTATATATTTTATATTATTTTTGGAAATTTAAATTTACAGAATTTAATTTAAAATGTTTTATATAATGCAATATGCTGATACAAATACGTAGTACATAATTTATTGATTGGTTATCACAAACATAATAACTCTGTATGATAACGTTTCATAAAAGTTATGTACTACATATTTGTATAAGTATACTGTATTAGATTATATATTAAAAGTTTAACAGCTAATTGATATATTTACAATATTTTATTTCAGTGTTGGATTCTATGGGGAAGCCTTCAGCTGGTATGTTGGGTATGATTGCATGGATCAGGGGCGATTATGATCAGTGCCTAAACATTGATAGTGGACGCAGTTCTAAACTTACAAATTCTAAAAATATTAAAGGAAAGTATTGCGCAATCAAATTCGAATTGCCTAAAATAAAACCTGAAATTGCAGAATTAATTTTAAATTTTAAAAATAATACAATCCTTCAGATATTAGAAAATCTTGCTGTAAGTATAGGCTAATAAATTTGTTTAAACTGTTAAAAAACTTATCTACTGTTAAATTTAAATATAATTAATGTTAAGTAGGCTGGGAAATTACTAAACGTAATTTCCTCGCATACTTTAAATTTTATTATAGTTATTTTATTGAATATAAATGAAACTTTAAAACACTTAAAAAACCCTAAAAAGCAAATGTCTTTTATATGAGCACTTTTCAAAATCTCAATTTTTCGTCTTATAGGCACTAATTTTTTTTAATTTTATACTAATCGAAGCCCTGTTAAGCTCATATAAAAGTGGCTGGGTGGTGAAGGAGAGGTCTAACTTTCTGTGGAAAATTCCCGAGAAGTTGCTTGACAAGGTGATCCAAGTTACTTCCGTTTTAATCTCAAGATTGACGAGTGAGATAATTGAGTAAGCTTATTGTCTGCATGAAGATTTCATACAGTATGATCGAAATGCTACTTCCGAGTTTAATTCTTTATTGAAACTTAAGGACGAAGTATATAATCGATATTTGAAAAAAAAAATTATATATTAAATTGTGTTGAATATGCTTAAACTTTAAGGTATTTCTTTCTTAGTTGAATGTAAATATTTGACATTGTACCTAATTACCGCAATTATATGAAACTCGTTATGCCGTATTGATGTTAACAGAGCTCCTTTTATAGACCTTTTATGTGTATTTAACACACATTCCATATCAGGATATCATCCAATATACTTTATAAATGGGTAATTAATGTATACGCATTTCGGGGCTACAGCCTTTTATCAGAAACGACTATAATAAGACAATAAACCAAATTAACAACTAAATCAAATAAAACAAACATTAAAAACTGTGCTTATTTTTATATCATCTATTTAGTAAAATTTTATATATAAATTTACCTTTAGTGATGTTAATATAAATAAATATTGTAAGGTTGCCGACTTCAAGGGGGGTACAATTTATCCCGCCTCATAATGAGACTAAGTGAAACCGCGTATGTGGGCGGTGGCGAAGGAGGCAAATGAAGAACAAGTGTTTTACAAGAAAAAAACCGTTAGTTTGGTCAAATTCATGCTTACATCGATATTAGACAATTGCAAAAACTCGGTGTTCCTTCGAGACGGTGAGAGTACGAGTCGTAACCCGGGCGGACGAGAAGGATCGCTAGACGATGCAGATGTTCGGTGTTAAGCTGCGGCGGCCTAGGTGATGGGAGGTAGCACAACACAGTAGATAAAGCACAACTGTAGGCATAATCCAGAGGAGACTCTCCTTTGATTTTGAGTTCCGATTTTTATAGTTTTTCCCCCACTATAGTTTCTCCCCACTATGGGAAGAAACTATAGTGGGGGACCAATCCGAAATCGCATTTGGAATGGTCCCTCTTCCCATTCCCCGCTTCTCGATTAGTCTCTCCTTTGTCTCCAGGGACAATACGAAATCTTTTCGGGACGCGAGAAAGGTGCAATTCGAGGTGCCCATTTGATACCTCTTTGTCGACTTTGCTTGGTGACTGTTTATAAAATAATAACACCCTGCACTCATAACTCAGGCTGTTGTTTATACCATTATTTGACATCTAAGAATTTAACGATCATTTCGATCTTTCGTCTATCAAAATTTCCCTTATTTTTTTGTTCGAAAAGGTTTATCTCGGCCAACATTTAATAGACTCGCGAGTCAATTATCTACCTATTTATGAGCGCTCGTGTTAGAGTTTGTCTTCCGCTAAGACCTTGACAGATAGTTTGACACATACTCGAATAGTTTTGAGACTCGATGTTTACATCTTCTGTCGCGCAAGAATTTCACTGTTTCCTCGAGTTTGAATTTCGTCTGGGACCCACAATATTGATCTTGTTAAAAATTATTTAAAGTACACCAGATCATATTTTACATAAACTATAGTGTAAAAATATAACTGATTCAACTCCGATTGATTGACTGTCGAAAAATTGTCAAGAATGTAATCGTACTTCAGACGTTCGCGATCGGGTTCCTCCTTATTGGGAAGTCCACTTTGTGTAGTTGTTTACTATTTACTATCATCTTGTTCGACAATGTTTTTAAAAAATTCTTGACCTGCGATGTCCAATGATGAAAGTTATGTACCTCTAGCAAAGTTGACTGACCTAAAAACAAAAAGCAGTCTCACATACCCAAAGTCATTTCTTATTTTACTACTGACTCAAATTGAACAATAATTATCTGTTAGAATGCTTAGTGATGACATTCTGAATGACATTGAAGAAGAACTGTCGCATAAAAATGTCACTTTTTCCATTTGAAACACATCAAAATGAAACCATAAAATATTTTGTACATCTAAAGTTAAGGGAATTTGCCAGACACATGACAGTACATTACAAAGAGTTTAAAACAGAAATGAAAATAATTTGAATTTTTTTCTACATAAAACACTTTTTTGACATTATGTATATACAATGTATATTATTAAGTTTATATTGTTCGAATAACCCACTATTAACAATTATGCTGTAATAAAATTTATTATAGGAAAAATTATATGCCAAACCCAATAACTGCTGTCACGTGATACAAAATAAACCATTCGTAAAGGACAATTCTGAATAATAGACACCTTTTTTAACGCACATTGTAAATTACGTCGCAAAACTTCTACAGGACGAATGTAAAAAGCTCTGCTTTCATTGTTCTGTGATGCTTTTAGTTTTTGCTATACATTTATCTCTTAATTAAACAATAATTTCACTTCAAAACATATTCGTATGTAAAATTTTTAAAAATGCATTATTCTTTCCAATACTTTTCATTACAGATGCAACGAAATGTGCAAAAAGTTTTCTTTGAAATTTAATAATATATATGATTTTTGCAAAATATTTCATTTCGGATCAGTATTATTCGCATCATCTATCAGCAGCTTACATTTTTAAATATATTTTCGTATGTTTTATAGTAAATTACGTAATTAAATAATTACATAATGATAAAAATTGGAATTAAATGAAAGTTGGTTTATTAGTCGATTTTTGCAGCGTAATTAATACGGACTCGTAAATCAAAATTAATACGTCTGGATAAGGAAACAAATGACACGGCGTTTTTAAAAACATACAGGCCATGTTATTAGTTTACTCATACAACTGTATAAGAACCATTTCTCGGGTGTATAACGCGCAGTGTATAACATCATTTTCATAAACATACAAATATTTAATGTTAGCCACGTGAAAAATATACACATATTTTATTTTTTCAGAAACCAACGTCAATTTCGAATTTATTAAAAGGTTTAAGTTCTTTTCGAGTAGACTTTCGTTTCGATATTTGCATCCCAAGTGATTGCCACGAAAATGATTTAAGAAGTATTTTAAATTGGTGTAAGTATTTTCATAATATCAATATATGGTAACATATATACATATTTTATCAATAAGTTTATTAATTAATCATAAAAATTCCTTGCAGTGCTCGGTAGTGAACTGTCAGCTAGAGTTGATTATTGCAAAGAGAAGAACCAGAAAGTTGTTTATTCCACTGCTCAAATAATATGTTTGTAAGTTATACATTATGATTTGAATATTTCCTCATAAATTAAAGTTAATGTGAATACATGGCAGCCACACACTAAGGTGTTGATCTAACGAGTGTTGAATTAAACGTTTTAGGTCCATGAGATAACTTTTTAAATATACTTCTCATTCAGTTTTCTAAAGAAAACGCGAATGTTTCCATGTTTACATTGTTTATTACACATTTAAAATGTTTATTTATTCGAGAATTTGTAAATACACTTGTCATGTCAGCACCACAGTTTGCTCATATCAAATTTGCTGTGGGTGAATTTTACGTGTTCACTTCAGCATGAATTTCACATTACCATGATAAATTAAAAAACTTTTTCAGGTTCCATTTTAGCCATACAGCCTAAAATGGAACGATCATCCATTCGTCAATCAATTCATTGAAAAACGTTTAATGTTTTATCGCATTAGATATACTAGTAACACTTTTAGTAGTTTTATACTAAACTGTTCATTTTATATAGTAATTAAACAGAAATATTCTTTTGTTTTTAACCTTTTACTTATTAAATAAATTAATAAAATTTAAAAATACAATAGCGTATGTAAATTAATATATATATATATATATATATATATATATATTATTGAAAAAAATGTCAAACGCTATACAACGTAATTAGGAAAAACAACTCTTCAGTTAGCCTTGACAAATTTCTTTGAATTTCCTGTATAGATTTGATCCCAGACCCTATTTTTTCCTGTTATTATTAGAGGAGAAGGTGGTATTATGGAACACTGCGGGTATTATAAAACCACTTCATTTCGAACTGATAATAAAGGCAAACTATAGCGGAATGTGGACGAACTGAACTAGGCAGACATCCATAGCAAGGGGAAAACCCGTTTTACTTCAGTTAAACAGTTGTCCGTATTTAATCAGCAAATTTGTTTTTTTTTTTTTCAAAATTCGCAAGTTTTCAATGCTGAGTGAATTTAATTATTTTAAAAATATAAATCGTGTAGTTGTAGGTTCACTGGTGCATGTATTCCGTTCCAGAGACTTAGGGGTACATATTAATCTGTGTGATGTTCACGTTTTTTAAATTTTGGTCTCGACAGACATAAGTTAATTCGAGATGGCGATGCGTGAAATACGGACCCCTTTGGTGCTTTTACAGTAATATGGAACTCAACTCCTCCGAACTCTCTCTTTGCAATCAGACATTCGTCCGGAGCAATTTGGGAAAAAGACACTAGGTAGAAAGTCTGAAAATATCGAAAAAGAGCTGCTGGAATATATATTGTTGATGGAGGTCATATTTTTCTATTATAAAAGCATTTTTGCGATAAAATACATTGGAGTAAATAATTTTGTAATTATTTAACATTTTTTGTCCTTTCCTATTTGTTTTTGGCTACATTAAAGCATTTTTTTGAAAATATACAGTAAGGTTCCATATTACCACCCGATTTTCTCTAAGCCTACTTTCGGACTTTTTGTACAAAAG
This sequence comes from Centruroides sculpturatus, assembly GCF_000671375.1. Classification (NCBI taxonomy): domain Eukaryota; kingdom Metazoa; phylum Arthropoda; class Arachnida; order Scorpiones; family Buthidae; genus Centruroides; species Centruroides sculpturatus. The sequence goes on along the minus strand of NW_019386271.1, from coordinate 125,790 downwards.
CCTTCAAAAACCATACTTATAATTACACTAGCGAAAAATCCAATTATGAACATTTAGTTTACTAGTTACCGGTACTTTTCGCACAAAAACTGTGGGTGTAGTTATGATACCTTGTTTACAATTCACTAAAATGTAATTGGGGTTCCATAATACCATAAATACCATAATTCCATAAATGTGGGTGTAGTTATGATACCTTGTTTACAATTCACTAAAATGTAATTGGGGTTCCATAATACCTCCTTCTCCTCTATTTTATAAATTATTACTAAAAATACAAACGTGTGTAAAATTTATAAAAATTACGTAACTTTCTGCGTATGAATGCAGCATATTATAAAACAAAAACGACAACTTTCTACAACCCTTAAACACGTGTTCTGTAACTTACACTTCAAAGTGGCATTAAAAACAATTAGACATGGCTACGGTTATCATAATTTAAGACTGATGATATCGGCAGAATTACAAAAACAAAAACAAGATACATCAAAGCAAATTCGAAATTTTTATATTATAAAGATATAATAAATGGGAAACATTATATGATACTGTACAATAGTAGGCCTATATCGATCTGAAATTTTAAAATACAGAGTACAGAAAGTAAATTGCACCACTTTTTCATGGAAAGGTTCTTGTGTAATTAATGCTGCTATCATCGAAAATTTTTATTACCAGCATAGCATTTATAAGTACATACAGCATTGAAAACAGATCATTAAATAAAATTTACATATATTAAACTGTTTTCAAAATAACTGATGTACTTTCATACCTAAGTCAAACTCGTATAAGAAAATTACATCAGTTTTTCTTTTGTGATGTTTTTACAAATTGTTTAAGTATAGGCAAATATTACTAAAAAANTGGCATTAGATACAATTAGACATAGCTTCGGTTATCATTATTTACGACTGATAATATCGGCAGAATTACAAAAACAAAAACAGGATACATCAAAGTAGATTCGAAATTTTTATATTATAAAGATATAATATATGGGAAACATTATATCATACAACAGTAGAACTATATCAATCTGAAATTTTAAAATACAGAGTACAAAAATTAAATTAAGTTTCGTTTACATTTAAAGCAATAAATAAAAATTGCACAACTTTTTCACGGTAAGGTACTTGTGTAGTTAATGCTGCCATCATCGAGAATTTCCATTGCCATCAATAGCAATTATAAGTACGTACAGCATTGAAAACAGAGCATTAAATAAAATTTACATATATTAAACTGTTTTTAAAATAACTGATGTACTTTCATACCTAAGTCAAACTCGTATTATATAAGTACATCAGTTTTTCTTTTGTGATGTTTTTACAAATTGTTTAAGTATAGGCAAATATTACTAAAAAAACTTAGACAAAAAGGAAATTGTTGAATCAATTCGTAATTGAAATTCACCACAAAAAAATATTCCGAATCTTGCGTATTGTGTCTGTGCTTTTGAAATTTGACTTTTAACCAGAAACAACTCGTGGGTTATCAGAAAAAATCACGGTAATTAAAAGCAATTGTCAAATTATACTGTCATTATTTAAAGATAAAGTTAATTACAGATACAGAGAAATATATTGAATTACAAGAAAATAAATAGGTATTCGATACAGCAGACACGCCTACTTTCCATTGTTTTTCAAGTAATATAATGATAAAGTTTTAAGTTTTTCATCCTATTTACAAGTTTTTACAGGTCGTTCTTCGGTTTCCTCTCAAGTTGGGTTGTCCTGGCAACTTTTTTCGAAACTTTAATAAAATTAGGCATTATCTCCTCAAGTGGTAAAAGAGGTCAGAGAAAAATTGTAAATATTACTTACAATTTATTCATTTTATTCTAATATACTATTATTACAATTATTATACAAGTGTGCATTATTTTATTTGTTAGTTTAATACAATAAACGAAATAATGTTCTTTTATATACAGTAATGTCGATGTTTAATGCATTTCATTAACTGCTCCAAGCAACATAGACTACGCTAAACAAATGAAAATTTCAAATAAAATGTATTAAAAAGAACAGTAAAGAAACTATTGTCAAATTATGGTTTTTGAATCTCCGATACTTTTTTAGATAACTTACATTAAATTGTCTATTTTCGGTAAAATAATTATGCTACAAATTTATTTCGAAACTTATCATTATAGATTTTCATAAAAACTCTGAAAGAATGACCATTTCTTGTTATGCCATAGAACTTAATTAATACAAATTAATACAAAAAACACAATAAAATATTTAAAACACAAATTATTTAAAATTTAATTACAAAATCTACTTAGTTACTTATTGTCGGGATAAAATCGTCTGGACGTACGATTCCCGCGCTTATCCAGGTTTTGAAGGAGCAACGGCTGTCATCATGGAAACGCAGATCTGGCGATGTCAGTAATTTTGGAACTCGACCACAGATTGGCTAGAAAACATCGTACGACCAGTGGACGTCCGATAACGCTACATATATATATATATATATTATTGAAAAAAATGTCAAACGCTATACAACGTAATTAGGAAAAACAACTCTTCAGTTAGCCTTGACAAATTTCTTTGAATTTCCTGTATAGATTTGATCCCAGACCCTATTTTTTCCTGTTATTATTAGAGGAGAAGGTGGTATTATGGAACACTGCGGGTATTATAAAACCACTTCATTTCGAACTGATAATAAAGGCAAACTATAGCGGAATGTGGACGAACTGAACTAGGCAGACATCCATAGCAAGGGGAAAACCCGTTTTACTTCAGTTAAACAGTTNTAAAATCGTCTGGACGTACGATTCCCGTGCTTATCCAGGTTTTGAAGGAGCAACGGCTGTCATCATGGAAACGCAGATCTGGCGATGTCAGTAATTTTGGAACTCGACCACAGATTGGCTAGAAAACATCGTACGACCAGTGGACGTCCGATAACGCTACTAAGCGCTGATTGAAGAACTTACATTCGTTTCAATCCGTATAAAAGGATTGAATTTAGGCGGAAATTTCAGTTAGAAAAAGCGCGAAATTCAACCGTCATCTTGGTATGCTCATTTCGTTCTTTGATTTCAGTGATTTTAAGTAACTCTTTCCAGCGACTTTCGTCGACTTTACTACAGTTCCTTATTCTTTAGCTTCTGGTCTTCCTTTTTGATCTCTTCTCTGCCCAGGTAGGAGTTTTCCTCTTTCTTTCAGCCGGAGTGGCTTCTCTTTCAGACTCGGTAATGGCGTCGCCCTCACGCGAGCGCCTTTAAATGCCACCATCGGAATCGGAAGCACTCATAACTTCTGACGAATTAAGATTTATTTTTCCTCTGTCAGAATTGGAGAAACTCTTCTCTATCAGTTCGTCCCTTCCTTCGAACAAAATCTATACAATTTTTGTGGAAGGACAGGGACCTCTCCGACGTCTTCGTCCTGCTGAGCTCCATGCGGCCCTCAAACTGCATTTCCCCTGACCGAAATTGCTGCTAGATGTCCGCTACTCCCGTAGTGCTCTTCTAATTATCAAAACTCGAAATCATCAAGCCACAGTGGCGGCTCTTCGTATTCCCGATATTGCCGGAATACCGGTCCGTGGCTGTTTGGCCCTAGACTGTGCCCACTCCGCTTATCTCCTTCGTGGGGTGGATCCGTCGATCACAGCCCAAAAAATTTTCGATATACTTTTGGACTCCCACGTTTTAATCTTAGAGATACATCATTTTACACGACAGGACGGGGATAACATCCTGCCTAGCTCCACGGTTTACTTCTCAGTGGCCAGTGCTTTCACGCTGGAATCCGTTACTATCTATTACGAACGATACCACTGTAAGCGATATATTCCTCGCCCACACCAATGCAGGCAATGCCTCAATTTTGGCCACTCGCCCACGACATGCCACAGCCGCTGCAAATGTATTACTAGCGGGGCTGGCAATGACCCGACCACATGTACCGCCGCTGCGGCCGGCTGTGTGCGTTGCGGAGGAGAACATTCTGCAGATTCTCCCCGCTGCTGAGCCTATCAGCAAGAGGCACGCCTGTTAAAATTCAGCGCCATCCAGCGCTTTTCTTATATAGAAGCCAAACGCTCGCAGAGCAACTCCCCAAAGTCATATGCAAGAGTGGCCTCAACTTCTCCCCAAAACTGCCCGAGAAGACCCCCTCGTTGTGAAAAACAGCCAGCTTTTCTACTATTGGACAGACAGATGACATTTTGACCCTAACCAATCGTATTTCCCAATTGGAATCCATAGTGGAGAAGCTATGTGCAGAGTTAAGTCTTCTTCACTCGATCATTCAGCCAACCTCGCTTAATCCAACTAAGGATCTGACCGTGTCCATGTCAAATAAGTGCTCTTCCCACCCGGCGGGTCCTTTGACTCCTGCCCAACTCCCAAAGAAGAAGAAAGGACCTAAACCTCATCCCATCGATCCAATGGCAGAATCTGACTCAGAAGGTCCAAATTCGGACATCGACCACACGTACTCCACGGGGTCCACAAGTGTAACTCCCCTAGAAGACCCCTGCTTTTCCTCCCCAGCCGAGAAGGCTAAACTTCGCCGCCACCCGCCCAATACCCCCAAGCATAATGTGTAACTCTACAAGCAACTTGCAAAATCTCCGCTTGATACACTGGAACGCGAGAGGTCTTCGTTCTAAACGTGATCTCCTTTTGGCAGCGTCTTGGCTATGTACCGTTAACATCATCCTGGTACAGGAGACGTGGCTAACTCCTGAAGTGGTCTTTTCCATACCAGAATTAACTCTCTTCCGCCAGGATCGCATCTCTGCTCAGGAAGGGGGTCTCCTAACAGCGGTCTCTCACTGGTGGCCTGTCCGCAAACTGCACCCTGGTCCCAAGATCACCGGCACCGAATATCAAGTCGGTGGGTCGAAAGCGGTGAGAAAGTTTATAGATAATATAATAGGTTCAAAAAGAAACTAAAAATTTTAGAGAAAATAATATTTCGAACTTCACCAAGATTTTATCTACACTAAACAGAGGAAACAGTAGAATTTGAAAGGAAGTTGATTTCTTTTCCCAGGCGAACTGTTGATGAGTTGATAATTTTTCACACGGTCCGGAGGAGAATATAAAGGGGCAGTTTTCGCGCCACTCGAGGCAGTCGTCCAGGCAGAGGAAGATCTGGCCATAGGTACAATACAATACCTCCGAAGCAGTCCATAGAGAAGAGACCATTGCCATACTAAGGAGAATACGTAATAAGCCATACATACGAATTTAATATACGACATACGAAAAGGTTAAACTGACGTACAGCATACGATAAGATGGTGGAAAGGAAAGATGTTTGAAGAACCTCCAAGGAAACATAAAGAATATATAATAGAAAAAGGAAAGAAGTAGATCTTCATACAGATAAGAAAGATACAGAGGTAATACAAGCTCAGAATAGATCGATGTAAACTCTCTCACGCGTTAGGTTAGAAATAAGATAGTTTAAGTTAGATTTAGAATATAGGTTAGATTCATCATTTTATATTTTTATTATTTGATTTATTAAATATTTACTTTGGTTATAAATGACTTGGTTCTTGTTAGATATTCATCTACATTTAAATTCCCATGCTTCTTCCGATTCCTGAGTCTAGGGATAACGCGTGTTAATCCGCGTCTAAAATAACTGATTAACTGGTGTCAGGTCCCTGGCGTAGATCTAGATTTCACAGTCCAGATCGGTTTAAATATTAATAGCCCTCCCGGTCAATTCTTGACGTAAGATCGGATCTTACGATCCGAAACTCCGAGAACTAGTTTTACCAACTAGCGCCGATTAAGTGGTACTAACTATCCTAGTGGAGTAGTACCCCAGTTAGTCTCACACAAGAGACCTTGGTATACTTTTCACGGGCTTCTCTCTCCCTTGTTAATGTATATTCCCCACACTGCATCCTTTCGGCTGTCTCACTAGACCCTCTTTTGCGGGGCAATTACCACCTTCACATAGTGTGCGATGACTGGAATGCTCATCATTCTTATTGGGATAACAAAGTGCAAACGCCGAGACCCGCAGGCCACATCTTTTTCGATTGGTTCTCATCCGCGAACTTATGTTGTTGGAACTCAGGGGAACCAACTTATTTCCACTTAAACGGATCATCAGCTATAGACCTGACCTTCTGCTCCCCGGACCTATTAGGTTCCGCCTTATGGAGCCCTTGCGTGGACACCTTAACCAGTGACCACGCTCATATTTCGATCACTCTATCTATCTTGGGCATCCCTAATCCGACGACTACCCCTCGTTTACACTTTTCAACAAACTGGAGTCGTTATTCAAATAAGTTCGATCAGCTTTGGACTAACGAGGAATCGATCCCCACCTCGTATAACGCTTTTGTAGACGCTATCCGTGAGACGGTTTCCTCTAATACCATAATTCGCTCCATTCCTTCCTCGGGTCAACCACTGTGGTGGACCCCTGAATGCAGCCGCCTTAGAGCACTTAAACGTCGTGCGTTTTGCCTAACCTGCAGGCAGCGTTTCACTCCTGGTGGGATAAATGTAAACAATTAGGAGCGAAACTCCGTCAGAAGACCTGTCAGGCTCATCGGGAGTGGTGGGGTCGTTTGTGTGCCTCTCCCCCTCTCCATCCACACTCCATCGCATCTTCCATTGACTGAGATCCCCGCCGGTGATTACGGCCACCCAACATATCATCCAAACGACGGACTACCTACTCAGTCCCATCCAGCAGGCGAAAGCCTTTGCATCCTTCTTCGGGTGTACCCGCCCAATGGAAGCTTTTGCTCCCCTTGATGATCCCCGGCTAGGGGCCCCAAAGTTTGACAATTCCCCCTTTCATCTCCTCGAACTCTGCCGAGCCATACACCATCTTCGGAACACAATACCGGGCCCAGATGGCGTAAGCACACACGCCTTACGGACCCTCCCAAATGTGGGCCTCTCGGCCCTCTTGAATCTCTTAAACGATCTCTGGGCCTGAGGGTCCTGCCCCCAGACTGGACCTCATCTACCATTGTTCTGATCATTAAACCAGGTCGTTCAGCGACGATATGCGCCTCATATAGGCCTCTCACGTCGCAAAACTATTCGAACGGCTAATCCTGTATCGAATCCATAAATGGACCTTTCATTCTGATATCTTCCATCAACACCACTTTGGCTTTCTTCCCTACCGAGGGGTAGAAGAGGCCCTTATTACGTTACACCATTATATAGCTGTGGCCTGAGCAAGAAAGCACTGGGTGTACCTAGTCGCACTCGACCTAGAAGGGGCATATGACTCTGTGTGCCAAGAAGGACTCCTAGCTAAATTAGAATTTTTCGGTATGGGAGGGAGACTCTTGTCCTGGCTTAAATCGTTTCTACTATATCGTTCTTTTTGCATCCGTTGGCGCGGGACGCTGTCACCTCCTCATGCCTTTATCCAAGGCCTCCCCAAGGGGAGCGTTCTTGCCCCCATTGTATTCACATTATACATGGCGAACCTTTGGACTGCTCTTCCCGCCAATGTCACTGCCGTCCTTTACACGAACGATTTATACATTCTTACCTCGAGTACTAGGCCTTTAAAAGCAGCTCGCAAAGCTCAATTAGCCCTGGACCACCTTGAACATTGGGCAACCACCTGGAGTTTATCCTTTTCTGCCACAAAAAGCGCTTCTGTCGATTTTTCTGCCAAACTCCACCGCCCTCCACTTACTTTGTCTCTTAACTCAAGTAATATCCCTCAGCCCCCTTCTTTCCGCATCCTCGGACTTAATTTTTCGCATAACTTCACATGGCACGCCTACGAGACTTTCTTAAGAACCAAAGTGACTCGTGCCGGTTCCCTTCTCAAATTTTTTGCTTCTCGTAGTTACGATGCCAAAAGAGCCGACCTCCTCCGCTTAATCTATACCGTCCTTAGCCCGATGGCGGAATTTGGCGCTCCTCTCCTGGAAGGGGCCCCCAACCACTATTTGTCGTATCGAAAAACCCATTCAGGAAGCCCTTCACACAGCCTTGGGCCTGCCCAAGTCTACTCCGCTCTCATCCTTATATGCCGAGTCTGGCTATATTCCACTCTAGTCTAGGCTGTGTCAAAAGGCTATTTCGCACGCCATCGCTCACCTCTCAAGAGGCCAGTATAGCCCTCTCTACAATATTTTCAGCACAACCTCCAGTCTAGACTACTACCGCTGGCACCCCTTTCAGGTCCCGTATGACTCTAGGATTCTCTCCCTGATTCGTCAGGAAGGTCTACCCATCTCTCGTCTCTATTGGCAAAGACACGTACCCCCGAGCCCCATAAACATCCAACCTAGAATTCGTCTTGACGATTTTTCAAATGCTTCCAGCCATCCTCTGGCAGCCTTGAATTCTCTTTTTAACATTCCAACGGCCATCGTCTGGGATGGCAAATCAGTTCTCCAGGCAGTCGCCAAAGTAAATTTTTCCTCTCCAGTGGTTATTATTGACCTAGCTGCAACATCAGCTCTCACCCAATGCCCCTCGAAATCGGGTGGACCCCCTGGTCATGTTGGCATCCACATAAATGAAGAGGCAGACCAAGCCGCTAGCCATGACACTCCCATCGACTCCTGGTGGAGACCTCTCATGGCACATGACCTCATACGCCAGATGCGGGAATCGATCATCCGCAACTACACCGATACCTGGTCTACTATCCTTCGGGGAAAAGGTCGCGACCATCTCCGATCTTTTTGTCCCTTAGATATACCATCACGCCTCGTCTCGCCACACAGAAACCCTATTGGCTAGACTTCGTACCGATACGGTCCCCTTGAACAATTTCCTCTATTCTCGACGCCAATGCGCCTCGCCAGATTGCCCCCACCGTGGCTCGCCAGAAACTTCCGTCCACTATTGGCTTGTCTGCCTGCAATAAACACGGGCCCGCCAAGAGCTAGGCCGTCTCTTAACCTTGGACCTCACGATTGTCCGTACCTTAACTCCGATATACTGGCCTCAACCGACCTACCTTCCCGCCAACATATGGAAATCTCGGAGCGTTTTGTTCACCATACCAACCGCTTTACCTAATTTCTAAACGGAGTGATTCGGAGAAAAAGCCAACAGGCTAGAGTCTCCATATTAATAAGATACGAAAGAAAGAAAGAAAGAAAGGAAATTTCAGTTCGCCTAAGACACATCCAGAGAATTCAAGTTTGTTTAGCTTTGCCTAAGCTTGCCTAGAAGGTTGCTTCGTCTCGCTGTGCGGTAACCAACGTGTGAAGGAATAAGTCGCAAGGAGTTCTTTTTCGACAGACCTGTTGTTGTGGTTTAATTGACTTTTGAACTTTGCTATATCTGAATTATTGTAATTGTTATATTTTGTGAACCTCGTAACTGTATGTAAGTTTTAATCGTTAATATAAACGTTTTGTGAATTGTGAATTAAGTGGTTTTTGAACTTGACTCTTATGACTAATAAACAGGCTTATTACAAACCCATCCTGTTTAATTAACTCACCAAAAGGCATTTCGATCTTATACTAAACTTGGTTTATACTGGACTTGCTTAATTAATATTGTTGTGTTACTGTTTTAGTGATAATTTAGATTCTTTTTAATTAATCATGTGTATTTAATAATTTTAATTAATAATTACAAAGAAGGTGTGTTACCTAACACATCTAGAGCACAAGGCAACACACCTCTTTTGTAACTGATCCCTGCATCTTGTAGAAATCTCTGAACCTGCAACTCTGTTGTTATACTGCTTTTGCACCCTGTTCATCACGTTACCATGCAACATTATGAAGAAATATTACTCCTGTCTACATTGATAAAGCTTACTGCTCATATAGTCATGGCGACATTTTCACCTTTATATTGTATAGCTTTAGGCATGGTTTTAACTTTCATTTAAATTTTTTTTACCTTGTATAATTTCTTAAGTATACTAAATCCTCTCATTAATACCAACTGATGAGGGACTATTTTCTATTAATAAATAGTCCGAAATGCATTTTGGATTTTCCGGTTTCTATACTTCGGTAATCATTTTATTGTACACCCCTTTTTGTTTTATTAAATGTTTTTACTTCGATTCTTGAGCGTTTCTGCCCATTATCATTGGGTGATAAGCTATTACTATTAACTGCCTCACGGTTATAGATATTTTAATTAATTTACATATATTGTAATGGTGACAATTGTCACCAAAGACTCTGCTTTGTGTATCTCAAAATTGATAAAAGCCAGCCTCAGCGATTCATTTTGTATAAGTTATTTAAATAACCTGGGTTTATAGTAAGCCTGTTTGTTAGCGATAAGTAAATAAGTAGTTTTTATAATTAAATAACACAGGCAGGAAAGTTGTTAATATATGTAAAATTTTTTCATCCCTAAAACAAGTGGACTTTTTATACCTCCTAAAATAAAGATCGCAGAAGGTAATACATTAAAATCCAAGCTTAATATTTTGGAAAGTATGAAAAAAATGTCTTTAATTTCAAAATTATTATAATGTTTGACCCATTTTTAAAACTATTTACAAAAACCTTTTTATCCGAAAATAAAGTTTATCTTTATATCAAATGTTTTATGAAGATTTTTCAGTTTTACAAAAATCATTGTTGAGTTTTCTTATATGATATTCATGTAATATTTTTATATTTATTAACTACAGATAATTTTTAATTATAGCTGAAATTTCTATTACAAGACTAATTTTAAATATTTTATATTTAGATACTGCCACAATGAATTTAATCTTCGTTTCGTTGTATCAGTCAATTCGTAAGCTACGTTCTCATTGTATAAGAGACAGAACTGCTGCATTCTGTGGAATGAAGTTTCTTTTAATCTGTATAGTAGTTTTTTTACACGTTTTTGTTCTGTTCCCTAATGAACCAGTAGGTAAGTTTTTGGTGTCGCTTCTTTTTGTCTTAATTTTTAAACTTTCTTCAGAAAATTATTTTACATATTTCGGTATAAGTGCATTTGCTTAGTAAGTAGAGGGTACTTGAAGTAAAATATTAACAATTACATGTAAAAGGAGCGTAATTACTGCAAAAGGATGGCAGAACTTCATTGTTTGAAAAGTCACAACTGTATTGGGTGTTCTTTCCATGCAGCAAATAGAATGCAAAAGAAAGGGAATTACCCCCTGGACAATAATGAAGTATGAACCTTTATAACGTGTTCATTATCACTTCTCTTATCTTGTTTAGTATAATAATTTAGTTTCCTATGGTGTTGCCGATAGGTATTTTGTCTTTGTGCGTACTTTCTATCCGCTCTGTAACCTGCAGATTGTATGGATAATTACACAGATGACAACACGCCATTGAGAAAAGCCTTGTAAATTACTGCCTTCTCATATTAGACTTAAAATTTATTGAAGAAAGTTGTATAAAACACTTCGCTTTTTTATTCACTTAACTCTATAAAATATGTTTGTATTGCACGCATATTAAGAATTTACTGAAAATATGTAAATCTCCTTAAAAGTTCGATAAGCGTTTTAGGAATAAGTAAATGAATAAATACAGGAAAGTCTTAAATTCAAATCAAAAATAGAAACTACAAGGAGCGTAATTTTAATGTGCAGTAATAACACTAGTAACGTTAGCTTTCATTTTAATAAATTCGAAGTATCTATATTATATTATATACAGTAGACCCCCCTATAACGCTTAGATACGTTCCACGCTAATCGAAATTTACGTTGTAGGAATGATTACAACGAATACATGATTAAATACATGATTTGATTTGATACATGACATGATTTGAATACATGACATGATTTGAATACATGACATGATTTGAATACATGATTAAATACATGAGCCAATCGCAGCCCGATAGGTGTGAACTTTACGGACTAAGGCTGTTTGAAAGGTTTTCTTCTGTAAAATTAACCAATTCTAGACTAATTCCACTCAACATTTCCAAAACACGTATAATTTTTTGGGAATAATCTGTATAAACTATGCTATAAACAAAAAATTATAGGATTACTTACCGAGTGTGTACCGTTCGACTACGCTGTTGCTNAATTAACCGATTCTAGACTAATTCCACTCAACATTTCCAAAACACGTATAATTTTTTGGGAATAATCTGTATAAACTATGCTATAAACAAAAAATTATAGGATTACTTACCGAGTGTGTACCGTTCGACTACGCTGTTGCTCAAAGCTTCTTTTAGTCGCGGAACAGCACACGAAACGACGGCCGCGATATCTGATAACGAATTTTTCGCAGAAAAATAACTTGACCTTTGGAGAAATCATTAATATAAATAATTTTTATGGCCGTTGAATAAGAAATGTTTCTTTCACAAGAAATGTAAAAAATTTATCAATGCATATTTTCTACCTTTTCTTTTATGAACTTATCGTTTTGGCAAATGAGCGGCTCACATACAGTTTACATATGCATAAACATACATTTACATAGATACTTAAGAAAGATGTAAAATAAATATTTAATATGTAACTGTTAAAATATATTTTAGTTCCTTTCAAAACAAACAAATATTGTAATTAACGCAAAATGAATAGCAAAACATTTTTAAATAAAAAGAAGCAGTTTCCCTTTTTTTTTTTTTTTTTTTACATTTATTCACTGTCAGAGCTATCTATAATTAGGATCCAACGACATCCTCTTTTAAATGTTGGTTGTAATATTTCATAGCTTAAAAATTCACTTGTTTCTTCTCTATTATTTTCGTAGTCTGAAAGGGTATCTTCTTATGTTCTCAACAATTTATTATTGTTACTTTCTAAATCTTCTTTTACTTTAAAATATGGAGCTAAACAATCTTTGAAATTTTTCTTAAATTCCTCAGAGCGCTTTGTTGATGGATCATTATTCGTAAAAAGTTCTTCTAGATTTTTTGCCAATTCTAATGCTTTATTTAAGATTTCTAAATTAAAGTATTGTTCTGGCTCACAAAAAATTCGTAATGAGTCTTCTTCACCGCTTGATTCGGACAACTCTGCCAGTTGCATAAGTTCTTCTTCATCTAACTGTTGGTTAGTATTGATTAATTCAATAACATCTTCCTCGTTCATGTCGACGAATCCCTCTCCACCTAAATGTGGGCAATATTTATTATGCGATTTACTTCTGTTGTTACGGAAGTTAAACGATCTTCTCTAATAACAACTTCAGGCCATAATTTTCCCCAACAGGCATTCACAGTCGAACATTTTAGTTTCTTCAGAGATAACGAAATAATTTCAATGCTATTTAAAATTGAAAAATCTTTCCACAAGTCTGGTACTGTAGTAGTATTTGGATTACAATCAATATTTTGTAAAATGTGTTCAAATGTGTGCCGTATATACAATGATTTAAATGATTTAATTATTCCCTGGTCTTGGGGTTGTAGGATTGATGTCGTATTGGGAGGTAAAAATATTAATTTAACAGCCGGATGATTTAAATCTGTGTGTCCTGGCGCGTTATCAACCAGTAACAAAGCCTTGAAACTGATATTTTTTCTTTTTGTGTACTCTTCTACTTCCGGCACAAAGCAATTGTAAAACCAATCGCGAAATAAAACACCTGTTACCCATGCCTTTTTAGTTGCTCGCCAGAAAACAGGAACAGTTGATTTGTCAATTCCTTTAATTGCTCGTGGGTTTAATGAACGGTTAATTAACATGGGCTTTGTAACGTTATCTCCAGATGCGTTTGAACATAAAAGTATAGTGATCCTATCCTTGGAAACCTTAAATCCTGAAGCAGACTCTTCATTTTTCGAGATGTAAGTGCGTCCGGGCATTTTCTTCCAATATAACGAGGTTCCGTCGGCATTATATACCTGATCTGCAGTGTAATTTCCATCTTCTACAATTTTGAGAAAATTCTCTCGTAATCTCTCGGCTGCTTCTGTGTCGGCTGATGCGCTTTCTCCCACAACTTTGACATTGCGCAAGGAAAATCGATTCCTAAATCTGTTAAACCAACCGTTACTGGCTTTAAATTCGTGTCGATGTGATTCATTAAAAGAAATGGATTCAAGCTCTTTTAAATGCTGGTAAATCGTTGTTGCCTTTTGCATTATTACATTACTACTCAAAGGAAAATTCTTTGAAATGCAATTTTCTATCCATAACATCAAACATTTTTCCATTTTAGGCATTAAAGTGTCCTTTATACGAGCAGTTTTATTCAAACTTACTAAAGATCCAGAGAAAATTTTAGCCCTTATTTTGTTTTCGTTATTTTTTATTGTTCGAATTGTTGACCCGTTTAATTTTAAATCGTGAACAATGACCATTACTTTCTCACCAGATTTTAACCGATCCAAAATTTTAAGTTTTTCTTCAAGGGATATACGTTTTCTGCTCTTAGAATTCTTCTCCATGGTAGAAGTCATGATGGCTAAAGACAAAATTTTAGATAACGTAAAAATTATAAAATTACAGTACTGTATTAGACTTACAGTACCTAATTTATATATAATTAATATATAATTATATGTACAGTACCTAATTTATATATAATTTATATATAATACTAAACAGACGACATTAAACTCAACTTACCTCCGAAAATCTCCGTAGCGTGACGCCACGCTAGACGCGGAAATTATATATTTAATTATAATAAAGTTACAATAAGTTAATATATAATTATATATACAGTACCTAATTTATATATAATTAATATATAATTATATGTACAGTACCTAATTTATATATAATTTATATATAATACTAAACAGACGATAGCAAACTCAATTTAGCCGCTCCGTAGCGTGGCGCAGGGTCGGAGGAAAGTAGTTCGGCTGCTCATCCACTATTGGTCCAGACTCTATCAATCTTGTCGCGAAACGACGTTATAGGAGGTACTTTATACGAATGTTGCTACAATTTTTTCGCTACGTTATAGGAATTGTCGTTATAGGAATGCACGTTATAGGGGGGTCGACTGTATGTATGTATATATATATATATATATGTTTCTGTGAAAGACCGAAATTAGAGAATGTCGATATTCTCCAGTGAATGTCGACACATACAATATACGTCGGTGAAAGACTGAATATTTGGTTATATTATTATATATTTGATCAATCGCCGGTGTATGTCGACAAGCACAGATAAGCTTTGGTGGAGGTCGAAACGACACCTGAGAAGCCGATGTCGACAGAGAGGCAACAGTCTCTTGCCAAATCCTTTGCGGGTAGCCAAAGGTAGGACAAGGTCGTACCTGTTTTCCCTGCAACAGTTTGGTGGAAACCACCACTTTGTCACTGGATGGTGTTTTTGTTCTTTTGAAGCCGTGAGGGGGAGATCGCTTTGTTAGGTCGAGTGGCTGAGGATGAAATGGGTCGTCGGTAAGGCGTCGGCGACATTTGAATAAAAGACACCATTCAGATCAGTTTGTAATCACGTAATAACGTAATCAGTTCGTAATTTGTAAAGAAAATTTATTTTTCATAGATGAGATTTCTTCTCAAAAAATATCGCTGAGAGAAGCAGCTGCAGTTAATTCGAAAAGTGGAGGGCAAGGCTATACACGCTGTCATTGCAAAAAGAAGTGTTCCACGAATAAATGCAGTTGTAAAAGCAAGGGACTTTTGTGCAATTCAAAGTGCCATAACAGTTTAAGTTGTTGCAATAAATAACAATGTATAACATCAAACACGTAATTTATGTGTAAGTTTATTATTGTATTATTTTCTTTCCTGATTAAGAATGTACTGTTCGTTATTGGTTCAACAGTTTATTTACATGCGCTGTTACTTAAGCTTTCTTCTATTTTGACATATTAAAATGTTGCATCTTTGTCTTAACCTGATAAAAATATTTTTATTCAACATTCGCCATCAGTGCATGCTGAATGTCGACATTTGCCGGTGTGACTGAGAAAAAATAATGTTTAGCAGATATTTGTACTTTACATACACGAAACGACTGTGTGAATTCTGACATTCACCGGAGAATGTTGACATTCGCCAGATATCGGTCATTCACACTAACATATACTGTATACAGTATATATTAGTATACAACATCTATATGAATATAAAAAAAATGAATGTAAATATTCCATGTCATTTATAGATTTATAGATAAATATTAATAGTAAAATAAATCCTCCATCATAATCTCATTCAGGAAATAGAAAAAAGAAACCAAATCTTATAATATAATCGAGATGGGTTGATGATAATAAAAATAACAATAGTAATAATCAGCACAGAGCCCAAACGGTTAAGAACTGAAAGTTGAAATTTGGTACATAGATAGAGTACGTCATTAGAATGTAGACTAAAAAAAGATTTTCGGAAATTCTTTTCTGAGGGGAAGAAGAGGATTAAGAATTACCCCAAAGAACTCGGCTTCTACTGTACTATTTTAGGTGCTGTTTTTTGCATTTTGCGGGAATTCGAACAAATTTTTAAACCTGCCTAAAAATTCTCTAATTGTCTCGGAATACGTAAACCTAATTTTTTGTACCAGATGAAAACGGTTAAGACCGGCTATAATCTAATAAACTTAATCTACGCTATCGTTACTTTTTGCCCGAGCACCGCCGAACTTATCTGCTAGTTATTGAACCCCTATATCGAGGGTTTATATAATTCGGATTCGTATATCGCGGCGAAAAAATTGCGACCGTATTCGTATAAAGACGCTAAAAGAGTCTCGTAAAATGCGGTAAAACGTCATCGCCGACTCGTATCGCGACAGGATTGGTCGAATCTGGACAAATAGTGGACGAGCAGCCGAACTACTTTCACGTTACGGACAGTTTAGGCGGGTAAGTTGAGTTTACTATCGTCTGTACAGTATGTAGGCTAAATTAGGTACTGTAAGTCTAATACAGTACTGTAATTTTATACATTTCTTGTGAAAAAACATTTCTTATTCAACGGTCATAAAAATTATTTGTACTAATGATGTCTCCAAAGTTCAACGAATTTTTCGCAGAAAAATAACTTATCAGAATACGCGACCGCTGTTTGGTGAGCTGTTCCGCGACGAAAACTAGCTTAAGCAATGACGTGGACGAACAGTGCACACTCGGTAAGTAATCCTACAATTTTTTGTTTATAGCATAGTTTATACGTTATTCCCAAAAAAATTATATGTGTTTTGGAAATAATGAGTGAAATTATTGTAGATTCGATTAATTTTATAAAAGAAAACCTTTCAAACAGCCGTAGTCCGTAAATTGCACACGTGCCTGGCTGTGATTGGCTCATGTATTTGAAGATTATTAAAACGCGAAATTCTTATAAAGCGGAATGTATCTACCGCGTTATAGGGGAATCGACTGTACTTTTAATGCTGACACAATAAAAACACTCATAAAACAAGCAAAAACAGTGTTTGAAATTCCCAGCAATAGTAAAAGAAAGAACACAAATTTATACCAGGACTCACTGGTGTACGGGTTATTTTTTATGATCGACAACGTTGAAAAAAAATAATCGCACGAACTAAAAACAAGTAAAGAAAAATAGTTGATAGACCTATCACTCGCTGTAGAAACTGCACAAGACATAGACGTCAGATTCAATTAGCAATTTTAATAATACTCCTGTTTACACATTAATAGAGAAAATATTATTGCTTTACACTGGAAAAATCGTCGTTTACACAAGAATACAGGTTTCTTGATTTTAAATCAGTTTTAATTAAAAACAATATTTTTAGAAAAGTACAAGAATATTCCAGAGTTGTATGATTATATTCCTGTGGAAATATCTACTACTGGTTTTGCACTCGCTTTAGAAACTGCACAAGAGATAGACGTCAGATTCAATTAGCAATATTAATAATACTCCTGTCTACACAGTAATAGAGAAAATATTATTGCTTTATACTGGAAAAATCGTCGTTCACACAAAAATACAGGTTTCTTGATTTTAAATTGGTTTTAATTAAAAACAATATTTTTAGAAAAGTACAAGAATATTCCAAAGTTGTATGATTATATTCCTGTGGAAATATCTACTGCTGGTGTCGCAATGATGGAGATTTTTTACTTTATAAGGTAATTATCTTCATATTGATAAAATTTTTTGATGAAATACTTTGAAACTAGTTTCTATTTTCTTATAAAATAATGTAAAATATTTAACTTTATATATGACGAACATNAATCAACGCGGAGATAGGGCAATTGCTCCTGTTGAAATCGTTACATAATAATTATATTGTAAAATTATATAAATTAACTTATTATTAGACGTTACGCTTAAACAAAGAAAGTCTACAGGCAACGAAATGGTGAATCTAAATTGTTTTCCGAGTCGTGAGCAGACTCTTTATTGTGAAAGGCATCATTACAGCATTATTGTTGACAATATTTTGCACTAGAAATAATTTTATACTGCAGAATTTGATAAAACATTAATGTATTGTTAGTGTGAAATTAAACATCTACACATATGATAATTCACAATGTTTTTTTTAAAACAAATTTCAGTGCTTTTCTTCTCTCCTATTCTTGCCAGAACAGTGTGAAATCTGCAACGGATATTTTCGTCTTATTGAGAAAGAGAATCATCAGGTTAGGGGATTTTATATTTATTCAAAAATTTAATATTTATATGTATATGTTGATAATTCGTTCAGATATAGTGCAAAGCAAAGTGCAAAATTTGAAGAGAAATTGTTTTAAATATAAACTTTACTCTGAATCGAAACGAAAGACGGCAATATGTTGGCTCACTGGTTTTGATCGAACCTTTTTAAGTTTATAGTGCACCCCCCAACGACTGACATGTTCCAAATAGTAAGGTACACAAAATTAAACGAAAAAATTACGGGTGCAAATTGCACAATGTCTTAAAACTTTGATAATTCTTTCTATTTGATAAATGGTTGATTGTTTGGTGCAGATGTGCCAGTTTCTTAGTTTAATGATGGTGAGTAAAATTCTGTTTTTCCTGTGAGTAGCAGGGGTTAATGCGTGCGCTATAACCCGTTTACTGGCGACGGTTTGACGAAAACCTCTCACGTCGTCTGTGGATGGCGTTTTACTTTCAGGGCGCGTTTTTCCGGGTAACAGGATCGACTTGTCAGGTCGAGTAGAAGGGTAAGAGAGGTCATTGATAAAGTATGCCGATAATCGAGTAACAGACACCATTAAGAAACTTAATAAGGATAAAATTTTAATAAATAACTACAATCTAAACAAAAAATTACAGAAGTACAAGTATAATATTGAGTACCCGGGTATTAAGGATAATAAGCTTATTCTATCTACCAATATATACATATAATGAACAGCACCTCTATATAATTTTGCGAAGACATATTTCAGAGTAAAAAGACGTGTAAAATTTTAAAATAAAATGTTCATAATTTCAAAGCTTATCGACTCTCTCTAAAAACTTTTATCGATTTTTAGTCGTTAATACCGACCTTTTTGGAAAGTTCTTATTATCAGTTATGTGGCATTCGTATACAATATATGTAACTATTTTTTACTTGCTGCATCACTTGTTTACCAATGTTTTTGATTATATAACATTGTTTAAAAATTACTTTAGCTCCAGTAATATGTGGAATAAATATAACTCTGTTTGGTGAGATACAACGACACATCTCATGAACGATGGGCATATGAATACAGCAATGACTTTATACGAGCTCATTTTCATGTGTTAGAAACATGAACTAAACCTGAAATATTCCACTTGGCCAGCGTAACTAGAGTCTTTGGTCTCATGAGACATTATCTAGCGATCAACTACCAGAGTTCTGTTGTTATCCTCTTGGACATTAGTCGGCCTCGAACGATATGTTCTAGTAATGATAGTTATAAGTGTAGCCGAAAATTTTCGCTTTTGGCGACATTCTCAGCTATATTCTCCAGGAATGAGCATCTTTCAATTAGCACTAATTTAAAAATCAGGTCTCAATATCACTATGTTTTTTGAAGATTTTCACCCTAACTGACGAATTTGCCAATGGTGGCGAAACATATTCATAACTGAAGTTAATAGTGACAGATCGAGCAAAATACATGTTGAAGGCAGTAATTAAGAAAAATTCATTGATTTTTCTAAATGTACATCACATCACGTGTCTCGCTCACGCCTTACATAACGTTGCATTTAGGATTCAGAATGAGTACGAGTACAAATTAAGAAATTCGCTTATATCAGAAAAAAAGAACTTTTTTTGTGAATTCAGGAAAAAATCAAAATTATTTTAAGAATAGAACTGGAGTTAGTAATCTTTTTCCGGAATCAATTGTCACTCGCAAAGGTCTTGGATAAACGCTGCAAAGTACCATGTCGATAATTTTGATACTGTTGATCGCTTCATTTTCAACTACAAACAAAAGTCTCATTCAAATGCTAGAAATGTTTTGGTGAAACTATTGCAAGAGAAGAAAGTTTACCTCAAGAAAGAATTATTTGATCTCCTTAATTTCGTGAAGCTATCAAATATAACATTACTAGAAGAACAAGGACTCGGTATAACTAAACAAGCCGAACTACGAGCAATTGAAAATGCAAAAAAATTGTTTCTGGTTACCTTATATTTTCTCAAAAATTGAAAAAAATTTTCTCAAGCAATTTTGATCTTATTAAATTTACGTCTTTTGATATAATTTAAGTGATAAAGTTAATATCGAATTCGCTCGTTTAATAGCAATCGACTTGAACGTTAGTTCTCATTATATTCATCGATATTGGCCAATCGACGTCACAGTTTAAGCGAGGCTTATTTGAAATATCAAAGTGTAATTCGTTTAAACTCGTTTTTGAGATAAGTAGCTGGCGATTTTTTTGGCAAATTTACGGCAAATAGTTGGCGATTACCGCGATTTAAAGCCCAAAAACTAACGAAAACTTTCGGCTCTAGTTATAACCTTATAAATTTAAATAAGCTCAGTTATGATTTCAGAAACGACTACGTCTAAACTGGAATCTTATTAATGTAATGTTATTTGATATACAATTTTGAATTAATTTACTCAGAATACAATTTTCTATTGCAGATTAACAGTGCCAGTATTTTGCCTTGTAGCAGCGACGATTATTTTACCTCTTTTAGGAGATGGTCCTCATTGGAATGACCTGTTAAGCGATGTACATGAAATTGTAGAGAATTGGCCCAAATATGTTTTTCATTACAATAATTTCATAGAATACAATGCTCCAAATTCCCTTGTAAAAATGAAAATATAATACATTATATAACATTTTTAAATATATAATTTATTACGTATATATTATTTACATTTACAGAAACTTGAACATTTATGGTTTTTAAGCGCCTTGTTTCAGCAAATCCTTGTTGCTATACCTTTACTATACATAAACAACAGGTATGTTTTTTTCGTTTTTATTTTCAATTTTAACTATTTCTAAAGTTCGAACACTATCCCATGAGGAAGCAGATAATGTTGAGAATTTCTTACAAAAAATTTTAAAATATACTATTTCAATATTTATAAATTATACTGATTAATTTTTTCTCTATATAAATGGAGACATTGAAAAAACTAAACAATATTGGTAAACTTCAAAATACTCCAAAGAGGAAATTAAACGAGTTGAAAATTGATTACGAATATCCAATTGATTATATTAAAACAATATCCACTCGCTTTGGTGATAAAAAATTAGTAGTTCTTAGGGATAGAGAATTGAATAAATTTTAAGTTTTTCTTCCTGATCGATTCAATAAAAAAATAGAGAATGAATATTTAGATGAGATGAGTAATTATAAATTTGTATACAGGGGTATGAAAAGTTGTGGGAATATGTATGAAGCTCATATTATTGAGTTTGTTTGACTTTCTTATATTTACTTTTTTGTAATAAATCACTTTAAATAAATGACACTAGGAATCAGAGAGATTTCATCGGTTTTCATTTTTTGTTTAAATTCAGTGAATTTTATTATCGATATCGATTAAATTCATTTAATTTTATTAAATTTTTGGGGCAGAACCGACATTATTATACTACTCATATGGCTGGTCACTATGACGCCTAATACTGGCAGAACTAAAAAAAGGAGCCCAGCAAATTGGTTTCAATAGAGAACAATGTTTCTCTCCGACGTGAAGTACGGGAACCTGAAAGTTTTCTAATTTATCATGGTAATATGAAATACATGGTAAAATTAACACGTAAAGATTTACCCACAGCAAATTTGAGATGAGCAAACTGTCGTGCAGACATATCGAGCGAATTTGCAAATTCTCGAATAAATAAAAATTTTAAGTATGTAAAGAACAATGTAAACGTGGAAACATTCGAGTTTTCTTTAGAAAGATAAATGACAGGTACATTTAAAAAGTTATCTCATGAATCGAAAACTTTTAGTCCAACACTCGTTAGATCCACGCCTTAGTGCGTAGCTGCCATGTATTCACTTTAACTTTAATTTATGCAGAAATATTCAAATCATAATGTGTAACTTACAAACATATTATTTGAGCAGTGGAATAAACAACTTTCTGCCCTTTGCAATAATTAACTCTAGCTGATAGTTCACTACATGTTCGTCAAAACTTGGCGATAACATCAAGTGCAGTGTTTTTCAACCTTTTTAAATACGCGACCCCCTTTACAAGTTAAAAAATTCTGGCGAACCCCAGGACCATATTAAAACTATATCAGTGATTTTAAAAACTATGTATTTAATTTTCTTTCTGTTGAGAGCTAAATATCGTTCGAAAAACAAATTGTACTGTAAATTTTACAGTACAATTGGTTTTTCAGGTTTATTTTACAGTGTGAAATAAACAGGCATATCCTTCTCACTGAAATTGTAGTTTTTTTATTGTAATGTAGGATGTACAAACACTTGTCTTTTTCTTTTACCTGCGAACCCATGGATAAGGCATTGCGACCCCCCCGGGTATTCGCGACCAACAGGTTGAAAAACACTGATCTGGTAAAAAGTCGTCAGTCAAAGATTTCTTCTTTGACTGACGACTTTTTACCAGATCAGTGTTTTTAGGTAGGTACGGTATCCGAGAGCATTGGCAACACCGGCGAGGGCGAACTTTCGTTGATTACGGACTCCTCGGACGGTCAATCACCTTGTCGTCATCAGTCATTGCCTTTTATTGGGGGCACTTCCTCTTTTCTTCATTGCTTTTTTTTGGCAATCTTGTAACGCCTGTGACCAGTAGCAAATTCTCTTCGCCAAGTTTCTAAAAAGGAAGTTACTCCGCAGACAAATGAAAATCATATCTGTTACAATTGTAACAATCGTGAAAATTATAGCAAGTTTTAATTTCAAAACTTGAATTTTCACCTGCAAACTTTTTATCAAATCCGGGTTCTCACACTTGCAATTGACCATGAAAATAAACTATTAAATATAATATTTTATATATTATAATTATTATTCNTAATTGGGGTTCCATAATACCACCTTCTCCTCTACATTTTTTGAAGACGCTTCAGGACGTTTTGAAATTTTATTGCTGCAAAACTGTTGGCAACACTGTTGGCAACACCGGCGAGGGCGAACTTTCGTTGATCACGGACTCCTCGGACGGTCGATCACCTTGTCGTCATCAGTCATTGCCTTTTATTGGGGGTCCTTCCTCTTTTCTTCATTGCTTTTTTTGGCAATTTTGTAACGCCTATGACTAATAGCAAATTCTTTTCGCCAAGTTCCTGGTGACACATTCGATGTCTCATCTTGAAAAGGAAGTTACTCCGCAGAGGAATGAAATTCATATCCGTTACAATTTAAACAATCGTTGGGAAAATTATAGCAAGTTTTAATTTCAAAAAATTTATTTTTGAAATTAAAACTTGCTTTTATTTAATAACATAGTAAATAGTACCCCGATTACAAAAACAAAAGATATAGGATAATACTTTTTGGGATCATAAAAACAGCTGTCATATATTTTAAAATAATCGAAAAGTTCAATATACCATAAAGCAACACAGCTTTTTTTGTCACGTAAATCATTTATTATTCCACTCATATAGGCTTTTATTTAATAAAGTAGTAAATAGTTTTCCAATTACAAAAACAAAAGATATGGGATAATACTTTTTGGGATCATAAAAACAGCTGTTATATATTTTAAAATAATCGAAAAGTTCAATATACCATAAAGCAACACAGCTTTTTTTGTCACGTAAATCATTAATTATAGACAGCAGATCATAGTTATAGGCTAATTTTTTCTGTTTCGAAAATTTCAAAGATAAAAAAAATGAAAGAAATTGCTCTCGATGCAAAAGATTTTGATTCTTATAGCTTTCGTAGCTGGTGTTGAGGAAGAACTGTCTTCTGTTTATTACAAAATCGTTATTCATAAAATCACCGAAATATAAACTAAGCATCTTCAAAAACATAACCAGTGAAAATTGTTTTTTTCTTTTCACTAACAGATAAGTTAAACGAATTTGCCATGCGAAATCTTGAAAAAAGATCTCAAGGAATCAAGTGTTAAATATAAGTGGTGAAACGTAATAGTTTAGAAATTCGAGTTTATATGAAATGCATGCTGCTAAGATTAGTGGATATTATATAATCTTTTATTCACCAGAAAAATATTCCGTCATTTTAAAAGAGATAATTTATACTTGAAAATTTAATAATAACTTTCATTATCCAATTTAATTTACTTTTTTGAGAAATGATTATGATTCAAGGAACAATTATGTGTAAATATACATTAAAATTAATCGCCCATAAAAAGCAATCTATACCTTGCAATACAAACTAAAAATAATTACTGAACATAGTTGCATAACGTCATTTTTGTATTATTTTTTCCAACCGGTTTGGTTTGATAGTTCATTGCACACCCATTTTTAAACCTTATTAGAACCATAATTCACTATTTTTATCACCTAAATAATTTTAGAATGAGTTTGCAAATATGCAATCCTTTACAACGATATAGAACACATTCTTAGCGACGTAAAAAAACTTCGTTTAATGCTTGAATGCAACATTTAAATAAATTCAGAAACAAGATCTATTCGTGAAAAATTTCTTTGAGAAACACTGGCATTTTTTAAGTGTAAATACGTGATAAAAACGCGGTAAATTCACCTCATCTGCCAGTTGGCTAGGCGCGAACTCGCTACCAATTACTTAATTTCATTATGAAAGTGAATTTTCTTGATTGGATTACATATGTAATAGATATAACAATTAATAAGAGATAGTTCAGAAAGTATTTTGTTTAATTATTTGTAATTTAAATGGACAAAACAGAAATGAATATATATTTTTTTACTTTTAGATGGCCGAAGTATGGAAAAATTATCATGGTGATGTTAATTGTGGCAGGAGCTGTATCACACGTTATTAATACAAATGTATACAAAGATCACACAATGTTTGGTTATTCTATGGATTATAGGTATGTACTTTAATTTTATATGAATGTATTTACAGGACACCACGTTATAAAGTCAAAATTCAGATATACGTTTACTAGACAAAAACAAAAAATATTACAATTTCATTATTACTTTGAGAAAAACAATAAAAATATTTGTCATTAAGACACTATCACTAATAATGGCATAAATCGATACATTTCTTTATAATACGTTTTTAATATGTACGAACTTGTTAAGATATGTATTTTTATATCCACAAAAGTAAAGAATGGTAAACAGATGTCAGACAAACGGAAAAATGTTTATTAGAGTAGCCTACTCCTATTGAACGTTTCACAGAGAATTATCCAGAAATCCTGATGCAACCGAATCTGGTATGGTAAAGAATAAAAATAAATTTACATAAAATTATAATAAAATTCTTTACTATGGCATGGCAATATCGCTATAAACAAAGATAGACGATCTGAATCTTTCTTCATGAAACATTTGTTGTAGACCATTTGTAGTGCTGTTTGTTGAAAAGTGCTTTTTTAGCACTCGTCCTCCACAAAGAGATCATCTCAATGTATTTAAAAAGCATCACAAATAACGAATTGCAGTCGGGATAAAAACAGACTTCTCCTCGTCTTCAGATTTTAAATTATGAGAATGTGATACACGCTGAAAAATATCTCCTGAATCGCTAAGATTTCAATATAGTGTAAATGTTTTATACAAATGAAATTTTCCTCGCTGCTTCAAATTCGTCAGTGACAAAATGTAATACAAAATTTTATAAGAAAATATTTTCTGCATGGACTGAATTCTCCTTATACTAGCTAGATGGTATTTGGACAGCTCTGTAAATGGCGTTGAATAGGAGTACATAGTTTATCATCATAAATTATTTTGGGGTTGTTATTGCTTGTGTTTTTAATATTAGTAATGCATTGTGAAGCGTTCAAACGTCTTACAGCATAATGTAACCGAATAATCTGGAAAACGGAGAAATGTCTCTTTTTATTATAAGATAAAAATTAGCCTGCGTAATGAAGAAAACTGACTTTTTAATAACTTTTTTTCTCTCTGTGAACATCATGAAATACATGTAGGCAATATACACGTGTTCCTGTACACCCATTTATACGATCAATCCCCGATAATTTTTGAGTTTTCGACCAGCCTAAGAAGAAATCGGACAAAAGTTCTGAGTATGGTTTTCTGTTCTTCATTTTTGTTAATTGGCTCTGAAATAGACCAATCGTTCATACTATGCAAAATATAAATTTGTTGCATTGTAATGTGTTTTTTGAATTTATCAATTTTTTAATAGTTTTTTGTCTTTTAAAATAAGTAATACGCAAATTTCTTTTAATTGTGTTGTGATGCTACTATATTAATATTTTTATAATGTTTTCTTTTTATTATTTTTAGAAAAGTTGTAAATTACCTAAATCACAATTACTGGAAACCTTATTACTCACATCTCAGCTCATTTTTTACTGGATTTTTGTTTGGATGCTTTCTGTTGAAAAAAGGAGAAATTAAATTTACTCGTGTAAGTATCAATATTTTTTAAAGAAATGCATACAATTTTTAAAATTTCATTTAATCAAACAGCCAAGTGTTTGTAATTAATTAACTTAGGTTAAATTAGGTTAGGTTAGAATATTATTTGTACGGTACACTACATCAAAGTCGTAACAACGAAGACATAACGACCATATACACAGACTATTCGCGCCTTTTAAGAGCATTATCCAAACGAAACTGTGGTGTTCAGTTACAGATATACACTTGCCATATACGTAAGGACATAGTTTTACAACAGCCCATTTAATGCATAAATATTTTTTATGTGTCGTCGAATAATTTCACTCGTTTTTGTTAAGCGTTAGACTGATGTAACATACGGAATGCTCTCTTCTGTCATCATCTTGTTGTAATAGAGTATCCCCTAATTCTACATCATACGTATCTGTGTGCTAAAACACATTCTTTCTGGGTCAAAGTAACTTAGAAGTGGTGAGTTACAGGCTTTCCTTTAATCTCAAAGAAGTTTCTTGTTCGGTATCTCTTCAGATGGACTTTTGATTGATTCTCTGTAAACAGAATAATGGTGTAGAGATAGTTAAGAAATCATTTATCATTAGTCTAAAACACGGATGGCCAAAGCTTTAACCAATACTACCGACCTGCTTTTAAAATTTTTGGTGGCGGGCTACTAACAATAAAAGTAGTAATTTAAAGCCAAAAAGTTTAAATTGAAAATAAACAGATAATACCAATACCAATTTAATGTCAAGTTAGTTTAATAACAACAATTAATGATGACTTCACACAAACATAAAAATAATACGTAAATAAAACAAGATGTTCTTTTTAATTATAATTGCGTTACCGTCCTTATTTCTAATTGATTTTTAATTGTCTACTTTGACATTATTCATTAATAGGACTTTACACTGCTCTTTAAAAATTGACACAATAATGAGAGTTAGTTAACAAGAAACAAATTTTCTTTATTAAATCACCTGCAGTAGTAACTTTTTCTGTACACTTAAATGTGTTTCGGGCTAACACCCCCTCATCAGCAGTATTACTACAATAAAAAGAATATGTTGTATATTAATTAAAAATATATAGGCCTATATTTTATTGTAAAAAATTTATTTTATAACAACTAACAGTAAACACGTATCCAAATATCATGTACAATTGGATTACATTTCCAAAAATTACAGATTTACATAATTGCATTTTTCTGTATAAATAAAATAAATCGTTAATTTTTAAAAACTTAAAATTATTACAAGTATTGGTTGATATTGTAACTTAGATCAAGGTTCTATTCGCCATTAGGTAAGGACATTATGATAAGTTGATTCTATCAACCATTTATAGGCTATGCTCTTTGTAAACGTCATCAAGTATGGTGTCCCAGGATTGGTGATTTATTTTTCCTAAATTATTATTTATTTTATTTGTTTATTTCTTTATGTTTATATGTTCATACGATTGTCTTTTGTAATTATTAGACTTTTTTTTTAATTTTTATTGTATTTATATTTATTTGGCAACCATAATTATTACAATGTTCTGCTACAGCAGAATTTGTATAATTCCCTTTAATTTAATGAAAGAAAAATATAGTTTATTTATTTAATTGTAGTTGTTATCCACCCAAAACTAGTGTAGTTGAAAAAAAACCATTGGGAACAAGAATAAAAGAAATCATACGCGTAACAAAAGGGAATCGTGCAAATTCTTACTTCTAATGCATATATAAAGGGATTACCAGAATTAATTTCAAACGGAAATGAATTTCCGAGTTAAGCAAAGCATACCTGTACGTAACACTCTTAACCACTTACTTTCCTTTCTCTCTACTCCCTGTATATTCACGTAGCCGTATAAAAAAGTCTTAAATTTCTCAATTTTTATAGTAATAGTAATATATGATTGTTTGAAACAGTTTTAAATAACATTACAGAAAACACTTCTAGTATTTTGGATCGGTAGTATTATATTGATAATGCTGGCAATATTTGGATTGCATGGTTATAAAAGAGAAACGTCACCAAACGACACTATAGTGTATTTACATCACACGTTATCGCCATTTGCTCTTACTGTGGCCACGACATGGATTTCTGTTGCATGCATTACGGGATACGGTGGTAAGTAAATAAATTTTAAGCAATTTCACATAAATTTAGTTACGGTTTAAGTATTTTATTTCTAAATTGATTTCTTATTTCATATTAATAGCATGATTTCATTACAGGTATCTGTAATCGAATTTTCTCATTGCGAATATTTTGTATGTTGGATAAATTAATTATTTGGATCTACATGCTTCATATACTAGTTTTAATGTATATTCATGGTCATTTACGGAAAGGTCTTTACGCATCAGTAATAATTCTGGTAAGATTAGTTTAATAAGAAAAAATAATAATAATGATTCAGCGAACAGTTGCTTAACTTTCTCGGAAACATTCAAAAACTACAAATGTGGCATCATGTAATTGTGTTTTATTACAAAAACTATATTTTTTATTATTATAAAATGGCAAGAAACATAATTTTGAACTTAAGATGGGTTTTATAAAAAATTGTAAATGCTAGTAACGATGAAATTGTCATGATGGCGAATTCTACTCGAGATAGGACATACAATTTTTGCTTATTTTTCCACTTTCGGTACCTTTAACCACCGACATTGAATAGCTTGACTCTCATAATAATAAACCTCCCTGTAAAAATTTTAAAAAACTTCAACTTAAAGCACGAGAGTTATTAAGCTTCAAAGAGGGTGATCAAAATGGTGTTCTCCCAACTTATACACACACATACACTAATGTGCATACATTCAGAAAATTACCTGAATGATTTATATTTCTCGATGTATCGAAATCCCTGTGTCCAGAAATGTTCAAATCTTGGAGGCTCTCTGTTTGATGGATTGCCATAGTTTTTCCTCTGTTATAGTTAATAGAGCGATAACAGTATTATAGTGAAATTTTGTTAATTTTGTTAATAACCAATACGAAAAATGACTTCTTGTTTATGTGCTTTTGGATAGATGGAAAAGTTGGCATACATTACCGATGAAATAAAAACGGCTTGATCGACTTAGTATGGTAGAGATGAAACCAGTTATATGATATGTTCAGACACCTGGTTTATCGAAAGTGAAAAAGATAGGCTCATAGAGAATTATGGAAAAATGTGATATTGGTCCAACTAATACGGGCACATGTCTCGAATATACTTAACCGGAAAATCAACAGTAAATGCTGTCCATTATTGTGAGACTTTGAATGAATTCTGTTTTGGAATATCTCAAAAGTTTTCCAAATTCGTTATATAAGAGATCATTGTTCTCCAGAATACTACTTCTTTGTATATTGCGAAATAAAAATATTATAACGTTTACAACTATGTAAGTTACCGTACAGGTTTAATTCCTTTTGAAGACTTTTTTCTATACAGTTCTGTTCTATTTAACATTATTTGATAATAAGTGAGAAAAAAACGGATGTTTGAAAATTAGAAATATACAGAAAACTTATTCAGGTGGTGTGGAAATTTTGCTTTTATATATTGTCACGAGTGACTAAAACTTAGAAAGTTTCTACGGCCAGAAAACTTACATGTTAAACTCCCGTTATATAAGGTAAAGTAAGGATGAGGCAAATGTGTCCTTACACGATAAAAGGAGTATATAACATAAACATGTGTATAAATACAGAAATAATTTTTGGCATTATATACGAAAGCGTTACATAGATGTTTAAATGTAAGCTATTAAAACATAAATAACATCAGAAAATGTATTTAAGAATAAAAAATAATGTTATTTAATAAATATCGAAAATTATTTTTTTTAATTAATGCATATTTTTTTTCTTTGTTAGTGGATGTTGTTCCTAATGGTGATGTGCCTAACTTTGATAGCATCGTTACTCATGCATTTATTTGTGGAAACACCTTTGAATTATCTTATTGATAAAATAGTTGATTTTCTCTGTAAGAAGAAAAAAGTGGATAGAAACGAAGAATGCAGAATTGATAATTTGCGTAAAAATCAGAACAACGACAACAATAAAGTCTAATAATATCAATTATTTGAATATGATTAATAATAATAAGTTTTATGATTTCAAATATAATTAAATTGATTTGTAACAATATTGATTAAATGTATTTCTTTTTCGATATGTTTAAATGTATTCAATAATATAGGTATAACTGTATTCAATTGAAATATAATTAAAGTGATTTGTACTAATATTTGCAATATGTTGTAAAATTAAAATCTGCGGAAAAATCGCTCGACATTTCCTAATTTCGTATTAGATATATTGTATTTGCATGAATTTACGAAAATATATTATCTTATTGTTTCATTGTTTATTACAGGCATATATTCAAAAGCATACAGGTTGAAAATATTTTTTCTTATTACAAAATAAAAAAAATAAGTATATAATTATATTCTTAATAATTACAGTAGAGCGTCGTTTATCCGAAAGCTGGTTATCCGAAACGTCCGTTATCCGAACGAATTCTAGTCGGCAAATTTAAATTTTCGCTAGTGCTTTGGCGCTGCAATCTTCGGCTATNGTGTTTCCACAAATAAATGCATGAGTAACGATGCTATCAAAGTTAACGTTTTTGATACTAAATTAACATCCGAAGTATAATTTTTTATTGTTTTTATATTTTTCAATAAATTTATTTTGTTTGTACAAAATAAAAAAATATTTTTTAACGATACCATAGTCTTCGTTAGGCTTAACATCCACGAAAATTCAACGCGAAGCGACACGCAACGGAAAGAAATTTTAACATGGGATAAATTAATATATTTTTCTGTACATGATTCGTTATCCGAAAAATAAGTTATCCGAACCACTTCAGTCCCCAGTTGATTCGGATAAACGACGCTGTATTTAATTATTTGTGTATCTGGAAATTACTAGTGCTTAGAAACTCTCGTTATATTCACAGTTTATTCTAATTTAAAATATTAGTCACTTAAACTTTCTTGGATAAAAATACAATAGCACTCCTATATATTCCACACGTAGAAAAAATGATAAAAACGTCTTTAAAACTTGTTTGTCTAAATTAAAATGTCATTATACCATTGTAACAAGTGAAAATTTTTATACTCTGTAAGAATATGTAAAAGAATTGTTTTTCTGCAGTTATTTCGAAATTCTTGCATTTTTCCCCTCGTTCTGTTGCATGAGAATTTTTAGTCATACCTGTCACGGCTTCAGCTCTACCTACAATAAAAACAACCTGTTGAGGCTTCAAAAACTACTGCGTAAATTTTGTGAATGGAAAATTTTGTTGACATCTTAACATGATTTCTTCTTCTTATCGTTATAATTGTAAGGAGTAAGCATAAAATTGATTGAGAGGACGAATCGTACAGAAACTGAAAACAAAAATAGTTAAACAGGGTTTATTCATGCTACAGGATATGAATTTCGGGCACGGAAGATTTAACTATGAATCTAGTGTACACAAGCCGTTTTAGCCATCACTCGAAACCATTTTATCCGCCGAAACCAATATTAAATAAATCGTACAAATGTACATTCAAGTATTGTACGAAATTAAAGCATTAAAAACATCACAACCATAAAAAGTTCTATAGTTCGGAAATAATTGTTAAATAAAGTTTTTACAATTTAACTTTATCGAAAAGGTAGTGATAAATATGCTTGACTGTGAAATTTTGTACATCATATATTTTTACAGATAGGCATTCGTTTACGTTTAAAGTTTATTCCAAATCCAGAATACAGCGAAAAAATGCGGACGATTTAATATCGAAATTAGAAAAAGAAGAAATTATGTTTGAATATAAGTTCATGACAGTGGCGTGCCGTGACATTTGATGATAGGGAAGCTGTGTTTCTGTAAATAGCTGACTTGCAGGCACAATCAGTTATGGTCTAGGGTCCATTCGTATTCGTTTGTTCGATAAGTCAGTAGAAACAGTAGACTTCTCTAAATGTATTTTTAATATAACAATTATATTCTACAACACTGTTGATTATTCCGTTTTATATGAA
Source organism: Centruroides sculpturatus (assembly GCF_000671375.1). Classification (NCBI taxonomy): domain Eukaryota; kingdom Metazoa; phylum Arthropoda; class Arachnida; order Scorpiones; family Buthidae; genus Centruroides; species Centruroides sculpturatus. Next base: position 92,955 of record NW_019386271.1, on the reverse strand, counting down.
TTCCATGTTTTACGAGTCACTTAGATTTTACAAATACGCGTGCCGGGCTGTGAACGGCTGACGTATTTGTAAAATCTAAGTGATTTGTACAACAGAGAATTCATATAAAACGGAATGATCAGCAGTGTTGTAGGAGGGATCGACTGTACTCAAATTTTGTTTCGTAAGTACGAAAAATGATGCAACACAAAGAAAACTATTCATACATTATAAATCATATTGTCCAATAAATACCAAGAAGAACGTATTCATAATAGAAATAAAAAAAAATGTTAAATAGAACAACGCTACAAGAAGATATAGAAATACAAACAAGACAACTTTTCGCAAAATATTTATTAAACGATTACCCAAGAAATACAGTATGTAAGTGGTATAAATATTATGTAAATCATAGATATAACGGATCGTTCTTTTTGTAGGTATAGCTGAAGCCATGACAGGTATGACTAAAAAATTCTCATACAATGGAATGAGGGGGAAAATGTAAGAATTTCGAAATAACTGCATAAAAACAATTATTTTTCATAATCTTACAGGATAGAAGAATTTTCACTTGTCACAATGGTATAATGACATTTTAATTTAAATAAACAACTTTTAAAGATGTGTTTCTATCATTTCTTCTAAGTTTGAATACTGTATTTAGAAGTGCTATTATATTTTTATCTAAGAATATTGAAGTGACTAATATTTAAAATTAGAATGAACTGAAACATATCGAGAGTTTCTGAGCACTAGTAATTTCCAGATACACAAATAATTAGATATTTTGGTCGATTTTTCCCCAAATTTTAATTTTACAACATATTGCAAATATTATTATAAATCACTTTCATTATATTTCAATTGAATACAATTATGCATATATTGTTCAATACATTTAAATATATCGAATAAAGAAATACATTTAATCAATATTGTTACAAATCAATTTGATTATATTTGAAATCATAATACAGTATTTTCAAGTATATTAATCATATTAAATTAATTGATATTATTAGACTTCATTGTTGTCGTTGTTTTGATTTTCACGCAAATTATCAATTCTGCATTCTTCTTTTCTATCCACTTTTTTCTTCTTACAGAAAAAAATCAATTATTTTATCAATAAGATAATTCAAAGGTGTTTCCACAAATAAATGCATGAGTAACGATGCTATCAAAGTTAGGCACATCACCATTAGGAACAACATCCACTAACAAAGAAAAAAATATGCATTAATGAAAAAAAATAAATTTCGATATTTATTAAATAACATTATTTTTTATTCTTAAATACATTTTATAATGTTATTTATGTTTTAATAGCTTACATTTAAACCTCGATGTAACGCTTTGGTATATAATGCCAAAAATTATTTCTGTATTTAAACACATCATTATGTTATTTATTTATATCAGGTTACATCAAAGACAGGAAAGTCCCCCGTATTCAATTTTATCATGTAAGGACATATTTGCCTCGTCTTTACTTTACCTTATATGAAGAGAGTTTAACGTGTAAGTTTTCTGGGCGTAGATACTTACTAAATTTTAGTCACTCGTGACAATATGTAAAGTACTATATTATTTTTTCGACTTTCCAACGATTATCGACACTACTGTGTGCCGGAAATAGCCGTTCCCTAACGGGTACTTTACGCGGATTCGCGTTAGTGTGCCAGGCCTGGACTTTAAGCGTGCACCGAATTAAATAATGACAAAGTTTGTCAATAACAAAATCAAATATTTAATTAAACTTCTATTAATAAATTCTATACAGTATTTAGTAAAAATCAAACAATAATTTATTCAATGAAACTCAACAAGAATCAATCCGACAAACTCAAATCAATCTATTTCTAACTTAATTCTATTCCCCTTTGGAATTCGACAAAATCAAAGAATTAACTTATAAACAATAATTCTTATAAATTAAAGATCCTAATCGTCACCTCAATATACTAGGAACCTATTTCCTCAAACTCTCAAGACTTTCTATAATCGTCGATCCACAAATCGAATAACTTCAAAATCCTATCGGACACCTCTCTCTCGTTCACTGCTATAAGCTCGTTGCTATCAGGAATTCACCTCGTTCGTTTTCACTTGAGTTAGAGGCTTTATAGTGTGAGGTGACGTCACAATTCTGAATGAGCTCACTCTCCTCATTTACATACTTATCTGTAACATTAAATTTTTCTCGTTTATCTGGCAGATTATTTTCCGACAATACTTCGCTAACCTTTTACATTATTCTTTTTAACAATTATCGGGATGCTTTATTCTTTTAAGGTTTAGCGATTCCTAACTGGGTTGTGGGGTCTCCCCCCCCTTTTTCTCGGTGCGGACTTACTTTTTTCCGCTTGGGAAGCGCAAGTGTGCGCGAGTATTTCTACGGCGCTTTTCTTTCGTCGGTGAGTTGGTTTTTCTTCTATGTTTAAGTTACTAAGGTGAATGGTGAGGAAACTTCGTCCTAACAAAACATAAGCCCCAAACAAAATAGAATAATAAACAAAATAAAAGTAAATAAAAATAACGTTCGGACTTGGTTCCTTACAAATATATAAAAGCAAAATTTCCACACCACCTGAATAAGTTTTCTGTATACTGTATTTTTAATTTTCAAACATTCGTTTTTTTCTCACTTATTATCAAATAATGTTAAATAAAAAAGACAAGTCTGTACAGAAAAAGTGTCTCTAAGAGGAATTAAACCTGTAAGGTAACTTTAAAATATTGTAACGTTTAAAACTATTTATTTCGTAGTATATAAAGAACTATTATTCTGGAGAAGAATGATCTCTTATATAAAGAATTTGGAAAGCTTTTGAGATATTCCAAACCAGAATTCACTGAAAGTCTCAGAATAATGAACAGTACGTTAAAACTAGTAAATGAAGCATGTAGATCCAAATAATTAATTTATCCAACATACAAAATATTCGCAATGAAAAAATTCGATTACAGATACCTGTAATGAAATCATGCTATTAATATGAAATAAGAAATCAATTTAGAAATAAAATATTTAAACCGTAACTAAATTTTATGTGAAATTGCAATTGCTTCAAAATTCATTTACTTACCGCCGTATCCCGTGATGCATGCAACAGAAATCCATGTCGTAGCCAAAGTAAAAGCAAATGGCTATAACGTGTGATGTAAATATACTATAGTGTCGTTTGGTGACGTTTTTCTTTTATAACCATGCAATCCAAATATTGCCAGCATTATCAATATTATACTACTGATCCAAAATACCAGAAGAGTTTTCTGTAATTTTATTTAAAACTGTTTCAAACGATCATATATTACTATTACGATAAAAATAGAGAAATTTAAGACTTTTTTATACGGCTACGTGAATATACTGAAAGTAGAGAGAAAGGGAAGTAAGAGGTTAATGAATAATGTCCAAGTAGACAATTAAAAATCAATTAGAAATAAGGACTGTAAGGCAATTTTAATGAAAAAGAACATCTTGTTTTATTTACATATTATTTTTAAGTTTGTGTGAAGTCATCATTAATTGCTGTTATTAAAATAACTTGACATTAAATTGGTATTAGTATTATCTGTTTATTTTCAATTTAAAATTATTTTTGGCTTTAAATTACCACTTTTAGTGTTAGTAGCCCGCCGCCAGAAATTTCAAAAGCAGGTTGCCCGTATTGGTTAAAACTTCGGCCATCCGTGTTTTAGACTAATGATAAATGATTTTTTAACTATCTCTACACCATTATTCTGTTTACAGAGAATCAATCAAAAGTTCATCTAGAGACATACCGAACAAGAAACTTTTTTGCGATTAAAGGAAAGCCTGTAACTCACCATTTCTAAGATACTTTCACCCAGAAAGAATGTGTTATATCACACAGATACGTGTGATGTAGAATTAAGGGCTACTCTATTACAACAAGATGATGACAGAAGAGAGCATTCTGTATGATACATCAGTCTAACGCTTAAAAAAACGAGTGGAATTATTCGACGACACAGAAGAAATGCATATGCGTTAAGTGGGCTATTTGAAAACTACGTCTTTACGTATATGAGAAAAAGTTTATAGCTGTAACTGAACATCACAGTTTCGTTTGGCTAATGCTCTTAAAAGACGCGAATAGTCTGTATAGATGGTCGTTAAGCCTTCATTGTAACGATTTTGATGTAGTGTGTAAATAATATTCTAAGTTAGAACATTATTTATACACTAGAATAGAATATAATAATTGGGTTAGAATATAATATTTGGGTTCGGTTAGAATTTCTAACCGAACCCAAGTTAATTAATTACAAACACTTGGCTGTTTGATTAAATGAAATTTGTAATATTGTATGCATTTCTTTAAAAATATTGATACTTACACGAGCAAATTTAATTTCTCCTTTTTTCAACAGAAAACATCCAAATAAAAATCCAGTAAAAAATGAGTTGATATGTGAATAATAAGGTTTATAGTAATTCTGTTTCAGGTAATTTAAAAGTTTTCTGAAAATAATGTTAAGAAAACAATACAAAACTATTAATATAGTAGCATTACAAACAGAATTAAAAGAAATTTGTCGATTACTTATTTTAAAAGACAAAAAAACTATAGGAAAAATTGATGAATTCAAAAAACACACTAAAATGCAACCAATTTATATTTTGCATATTATGAACGATTGATCTATTTCAGAGCCGATTAACAAAAATGAAGAACAGAAAACCGTACTCATATGTTATGTCCGATTTCTTCTTAGACGGGTCGAAAACTCGAGGACTTTTGAAGATTGATCATTTAAATGGGTGTACAGGAATATGTGTATCTAGCCTACATGTATCTCGTGATGTTCACAAGAAGAAAAAAGTTATTAAAAAGTCAGTTTTCCTTATTATGCAGACAAATTTTTATCTTATAATGAAGAGCGACATTTCTCCGTTTTGCAGATTATTCGGTTACATTATGCTGTCAGACGTTTGAACGCTTCACAATGCATTACTAATATTAAAAACACAAGCAATAACAACTCCAAAATATTTTATGATGATAAACTATGAACTCCTTTTCAACACTATTTACAGAGATGCCCAAATACCATCTTTCTAGTATCAGGAGATTTCAGTTCACGCAGAAAATATTTTCGTATAAAGTTTTGTATTACATTTTGTCACTGACGAATTTGAAGCAGCGAGGAAAATTTCATTTGTATAAAACATTTACACTGTATTGAAATCTTAGGGATTCAGGAGATATTTTTCAGCGTGAACCACATTCTCATAATTTAAAATCTGAAGACGATGAGAAATCTGTTTTTATCCCGACTGCAATTCGTTATTTGTGATGCTTTTTAAGTACATTGAGATAATCTCTTTGTAGTGGACGAGTGCTAAAATAGCACTTTTCTACAAACAGCACTCCAAATGACCTACAACAAATGTTCCATGAAGAAAGATTCAGGTCGTCTATCTTTGTTTATAGCGATATTGCCATGCCATAGTAAAGAATTTTATTATAATTTTATGTAAATTTATTTTCTTTCTTCACCATACCAGATTCGGTTGCATCAGGATTGCTAGATAATTATCTGTGAAACGTTCAATAGAAGTAGGCTACTCTAATAAACATCTTTTCGTTCATCTGACATCTGTACATCATTCTTTAATCTTGTAAATATAATAATTCATATCTTAACAAATTCGTACATATTTAAAACGTATTATAAAGAAATATATCGATTTTTGTCAGTATTAGTAATAGTGTATTAAAAAAAACTGATTTTATTATTTTTCTCAATGTAACAATAAAATTTTAATATTTTCTGTTTTTGTCCTCTAAACGTATACAGTCATACTCCGACTTACGCTACCCCGACTTACGCGAACTCGGAGTTACGCGATTTTCAAATCTCGTCGATTCATCTTTTGTTTGAGCGCCACGCAACTCTTGATTATTCACTCCCCCCACACTATTGTCCAGCTTACATGTTCGGACGTGTCGCGCGGAATCGACGAATAGTTACAATTTATTTTGTGTAATTTATTTCTGTTTGTTATATCTACGGAGACTCGAGAGACTCTATGTGGTGATTTCTTGTAACCGTGAACGAACCAAAAGGCGAGATAAGATTAACGAGAACATTTATTAGCTTACATACATCCGACTTGGATTTTACACAAAAGGCATCTGCAATCGTGAACAATTGACGAAAAAAGTATACATTTATCAGATAATAAACAAAGACTCATTTTGTAAACAATTTACCTTTTGTATATACAACTGACAAGATTACCTTTCAAATTATAAACAGACTCGATCCCAAGCGGTCTTTTGATCGTCGGACATACAAAAGAAATGAACAGATGGCGCCTAACTTAAGCGCGGTTTACAATAACGAATATGATTAATCTTAACACTCTACTATGTCATCCAAACGAAGTAGAACTGATTCTTCTGCATCAAACAAGAAAAGAAAAACTTTATCTTTGGAATGTAAAGTTAACATTATTAAAGACTTCGATACAAAAATGAAAATTTGTGAATTGGCAAAGAAGTTTGATCTACCGGAATCGACGGTCAGAACAATTATAAAAGGTAAAGAAAAAATTCTCGAAGCTGTAAAAAATGCTCAATCTTTAAATTCAAGCATCATTCGTAAACGTCACGGTATTATCGCTGAGATGGAAACAATGTTAAAATTATGGTGTGATAATCAAGTAAATGTGAAAAATTGTATAATAATATAATTTGTTATACGTATGTATTATCTAAGATTTTACTAAACATTTTTTTTTCTAAATTATTGTTTTCTTTAGTCTCACGGTCCCAATTAAAAATAATTTGTATGTATTTATACGCAAAATTATACCCCGACTTACGCGAATTCGACTTACGCGGTTATCGCTCGGTCCCACCTATCGCGTAAGTCCGGGGTATGACTGTATCTGATCTTTGACTTTATAATGTGGTGTCCTGTAAATAAATTTATATAAAATTAAAGTACATACCTATAATCAGTAGAATAACCAAACATTGGGTGATCTTTGTATAAATTTGTATTAATAACGTGTGATACAACTCCTGCCACAATTAACATTACTGTGACAATTTTTCCATACCTCGGCCATCTAAAAGTAAAAAAATATATATTCATTTTTGTTTTCTTCATTAAAATTACAAAGAATTACACAAAGTACTTTCTGAACTATCTCTAATTAATTGTTATATCTATTACATATGTAATCCACTCACGAAATTTCACTTTCATAATCAAAATAAGTAATTGGTAGCGAGTTCGCGCATAGCCAACTGGGAGATGACGTGAATTTACCGCGTTTTTATCACGTATTTACACATAAAGAATGCCTAGTTTTCCAGAGAAATTTTTTACGAAAAAATCTTGTTTCTGAAATGGTTTAAATGGTGCTTGTAAGCATGTCACGAAGTTTCTTTATTTCGCTAAGAATGTGTTCTATATCGATATAAAAAACTTTATATTTGTATATTCATTCTAAAATTATTTACTGATAAAAACAGTGGATTAGGTTTAAAAATGGGTGTGCAGTGAACTATCAAACCAAAATGGTTGGAAAAAGTGGTACAAAAATGATGTTAAGGAACTATGTTCAATAAATATTTTTAGTTTCTAAGGCAAGGTATAGATTACTTTTTATGGGCGATTTATTTTAATCTATATTTACACATCATTGTTCCTTGAATCATAATCATTTCTCAAAGAAGTAAATTAAATTGGATAATGAAAATCATTACCAAATTTTCAAATATAAATTTTATTTTCTAAAATGAAAGGGTATTTTTGTAATCAGTAAGAGATTATACAATATCTACTAATGTTAGCAGCATGCATTTTATATAAACTCGAAATTCTAAACTATTACGTTTCACGACTCATATTTAACACTTGATTCCTTGAGATGGCTTTTCAAGATTTCGCATGGCAAATTCGTTTAACTTATCTGTTAGTGAAAAGAAAAAAAAACAATTCCCACTGGTTTTGTTTTTGAAAATGGTCAGTTTATATTTCGATGATTGCATGAATAACGATTTTGTATGAATAAACAGAAGACAGTTTTTCCTCAACACCAGCTTCGATAGCTGTAAGAATCAAAATCTTTTGCATTGAGAGCAATTTCTTATTTTTATTTCTTATTTTTTTTTTCTGAAATTCTCGAAGCAGAAAATACTAGCCTATATCTATGATCTGCTTTCTATAATTAATGATTTACATGACAAGGAAAGCTGTGTTGCTTTATAGTATATTGAACTTTGGATTATTTTAAAATATATGACAGCTGTTTTTATGATCCCAAAAAGTATTATCCTATATCTTTCGTTTTTGTAATCGGGATACTATTTACTATGTTATTAAATAAAAGCAAGTTTTAATTTCAAAAATAAATTTTTTGAAATTAAAACTTGCTATAATTTTCCCATCGATTGTTTAAATTGTAACGGATATGAATTTCATTCCTCTGCGGAGTAACTTCCTTTTCAAGATGAGACATCGAATGTGTCACCAGGAACTTGGCGAAAAGAATTTGCTATTAGTCATAGGCGTTACAAAATTGCCAAAAAAAGCAATGAAGAAAAGAGGAAGGACCCCCAATAAAAGGCAATGACTGATGACGACAAGGTGATCGACCGTCCGAGGAGTCCGTGATCAACGAAAGTTCGCCCTCGCCGGTGTTGCCAACAGTGTTGCCAACAGTTTTGCAGCAATAAAATTTGAAAACGTCCTGAAGCGTCTTCAAAAAATGTAGAGGAGAAGGTGGTATTATGGAACCCCAATTATATTTTAGTGAATTGTAAACAAGGTATCATAACTACACCCACAGTTTTTGTGCGATAAGTACTGGTAACTAGTAAACTAAATGTTCCTAATTGGATTTTTCGCTAGTGTAATTACAAGTATGGTTTTTGAAGGCTTTTGTACAAAAAGTCCGAAAGTAGGCTTAGAGAAAATTGAATGGTAATATGGAACCTTACCGTATATTTTCAAAAAAATACTTTAATGTAGCCAAAAACAAATAGGAAAAGAAAAAAATGTTAAATAATTACGAAATTATTTACTCAAATGTATTTTATCGCAAAAATACTTTTATAATAGAAAAATATGACCTCCATCAACAATATATATTCCAGCAGCTCTTTTTCGATATTCTC